>NC_061827.1:1290271-1302771 GCF_019202785.1 Penaeus chinensis | reverse complement strand
CTTAGAGCTTCTCCGTTTTCTTTTTCTTCTCGGCATTTTCTTTGTTATTATTGTTATAAGTGATTTAAAGTCATATTGCCATAGCTTTTCACTGTGAAAAAGACATCCTATCTTTGATGAAACAGTACTGACTTTGGGAAATTATTGAAATTTCAGAGAGCTTTACAAATTGATATAGTTATACTGACAAGTTTTGTTAGTGCAGTCTGATAGAAAAGAGAGAGAAAAGAGTGAAGTAAACGTGGAAAATGGTGATGTTGACTATGAAAATATTATATCAGTCATATGCGGTCTGCAGAATGCCTCCAGGCTTAAGCGGAGAATGTATGATGTACGTTATATGTTACTGTGTATTACTGTGGCATGTATCTGCTGGACACCGTAAGATATGAGGGTGTCAGGAACATTTGGTTGTTATGAAAGGCAACAATAATGAAAGTGATGGCAAAATTGTACCTCAAATATTCAATATTTACAGTTCATGTGTATGTAGGAGCACAGTAATTAAGAATATTTTGGATATGAATTGTATTGTTTGATAAGAAAAGATAATATTGTGGGGTTATAGTTATAGACAGTTTTGGAAAAGAATCCTTTGGCTTGCTACAATACAATTTTCTCCTTCATTTTGGATTTATTTACAATAATGTGTAAGATCTTGACTGGTTGGTTATTGGTATTATAGGCATCCACATTAGTTTGCTAGGAAGTTGCCTAATATATTACCTCACTTTTTGTGTCCTCATATATTCAAACAACACGAAATCAAAAGCAAAGAAATAAATGCAATCTCTCTTTAGGGCTGAAAAGATAAGTTGTCCAGTATTATTAGCTGTGAAGAATTCTTGCATGTACTGACAGAGGACTAGTGGTTTGACAGACCAATTTGTGAAGGCAGTTAACCTCTCGAAATTGTAATTAGCACTTGAAGGTGGTGTATTTGAGTACAGAATGAGCCAAACATTTTTGCCCGTAATATACTTGTTTCCTTTGTTGTGGGAGATGTCATAGAAGTTTCATGGCACAGCTAGTCTGTAGAGACTTACAGGAGTCTGTGTAACTGATAAGAATATTAAGTGTTGGGGGACTTATATGGCTTTCTTGAATGCTATAGAGAACAGTGTAGATTGTACACTGAATTTACTCATTACAAATTAAACCAGTTGTTGGTGGTACTTTGCTGTTTTTTACATGAAAATTACCAAAGTTAAATGGTGTCTATACGTTTAGTTGGAAGGTCACAATGCATTTTTTAACACTGTTGAGATCAGCTGGTTAGAAAAAAAAACTAAAGATTTTGGAAGTTGTTGGTGTGTATGTGAGATGAGTCTCAATACATGTAGGTGTAGATAAAGCCATTTTTGGTGACTTGTAAGTAAAGAATTACTTTGTTAAATTTGGCTTTATATTGCATTTTTACATGTTATAATATCATTGATTTTCATGAATTCTATTAGAAACTTAGGTTTTCTTGTATAAGCTTTAGAGGCTGTGGTATTTTTATCTTATATTTCCTTGTTTATTTTTTTAAGTACTTTAATTAAAGAGTTCAAATATGATTAACAGTTATATTTAGGCAGAAAGGCTAGGAAAGGTAGACAGAGTCTCGAAATTTCATGGAACAGGAGAGAAAAATGACACAAGAAACAACTACTATTGACGATAGACTCTGCAATGTTCAATACACAGAGAGGACAGCCCCTTCACAGGGCCCTCATATTGTTCCTTTCCTCTGGAATTATAGCAAAGCAGTTGTGTTGACTATCCCATGTAAGTTCGATACTGAACTGAAAGTTAGTGAGATACACCTGTGCCAATTAACTAGTACATTAGTGGAGTGTGTGTATTTGATACCTTGACTTATACAGCTGCTGTGTTTTCACGAGCTTAAATAATCAGTATGATTGTGCGTCAGCAATAAATATGTCTTTTTATGGATGTTTTGATTTAGACAGTTTCCTTTTTTCTTACCGGCTAATGCCTCTTTTTTTTCTTTTTTTTTTTTTTTAATGGCTCAGTCTTGCAGATATCTTTTTTGGGGTTTGAAACTCCCATGAGCCTGTTAAATAACTTGCATTTTGATGTCACTAAAACTAGTCTTCTGTTTTCATACTTTGATGTCTGATTTGCAGATCTACAAGAGCAACTACCTGTCTCTTATACCTTACTTTCTCATTTTCTTTCCTGTTAATGGTTTGGTCTTTTTCCCATTTCTCGGTAAAATATAAGTAAACACTCGTGGCTCATTTTGTTAGTACTGTCTGTAAGTACTAAACATATACATTATTATTTCTTTTACCATTACCATAACTACAATTATATTTGTCCATATTACTATTATATTTCTTCTACTACTACTACTACTACTACTACCACAACCATCTGTAAAGTCCTTCTGTGAACTTCACTATTGCCAATTGATGCTTGTCACTGGTATGTGGGCTACAAATGAAATTCTGAAAACTGTTGTAACCTTTATTTTCATAACACTGACTTTGCTTCATATTAACTAGGGTTCTAATAACCTGAGATGTAAAGTGTTTGTCAGCTTCTATACCACTTTGATTTTACAGGTTAACTATGCATTAATGTGAAACTTTTTCATTCTCTCTCTCTCTCTCTCTCTCTCTCTCTCTCTCTCTCTCTCTCTCTCTCTCTCTCTCTCTCTCTCTCTCTCTCTCTCTCTCTCTCTCTCTCTCTCTCTCTCACAGACACACACACACACACACACACACACACACACACACACACACACACACACACACACACACACACACACACACACACACACACACACACACACACACACACACACACTCACACTCACACACTCACACACACACACACACACACACACACACACACACACACACACACACACACACACACACACACACACACACACACACACACACACACACACACACACACACACACACACTCACACTCACACTCACACTCACACTCACACTCACACTCACACTCACACTCACACTCACACTCACACTCACACTCACACTCACTCACTCATAGATACACATACATATTTAAATATATACACATACCATGCATGTGCACATACTTGTATACATATACACATGAAAATATATAAATAGACAGACATATATTCATATTATAATTTATTAGTGTATATTCATCCCTGTTTTAACATGATTTCCACCCAACGAAGTTAACATGAAGGCAGTGCAGACATGATGATGGGCAGCTGTTACAGAGGAGTAAAAACTGAAACTATGCCGTGAGAAGGAAAGCCGAAATAGAAAATGAATCTGATTAATTCACAGTTTTTTTGAAACTTAAACGTTCAGCAGCTGCAGGCTATAAAGGTTCCGTGTTATTTTAGGTTTCAAAGAGCAATGGAAAAAAAGGAAAGAAGGAGAATATTAGTTTATACTGACATTATTGTTGATATTGTCATTGTCACTCATTTTACAGAATGTGGGATATATAGTAGCATTTTATTGTTCAATGGAACTAAGAATGGTTTGCTTGGCTTGGTTAAATGCTTTTATTGGAGAGAATAATACCTTATTATTTATAGTTATAAGATATGAAACCATATATGCTCATACACCTGTGAATGTGTATATGTACATATGCAAATCTATGTACATATATATAACTTATATCTACCAGATGTTGTATTAGATGTATATATTGGATGCAGTCAAGTATTGAACATGAACACCCTTACATGCACACACTCACAAGAACAGTCTGTAGGTAGACATTGTGATGCATAATACATACATGTATCATCACAAGGTAAAACAGCTTAATGTATATACATATCTATGTACACAAAAGTATATACATCTGAGTATACAAAGATGATATTTATCTTACACTTCAATCCAATTTAGGAATTTTTAAAGCTGTTATTACTAAGGGACAGCAAAGGATGGGAGTCCTATGAGAATGCCATATTCATAAGTGTTGGTTTTTAAGACTGTGTTGATGTATACACCTGTATTTTTTACAAGTGTGCTTTTGGAGTGCAGACATTGGCAGTCTTTGAGAATCATGCAGCATTTGTAATAATATTGGAATGGCCTGTACATCAGTGCTTAATTATGTTGTAGATAATAATGACCTAGCATACTGTATTGCAATTTGTTAACGGTGAATTATGATCAAAACTAATTCTTTGCTCAGAACAGTTAAGGAAGTTAGTTGATGCAAGATTGTAACTCTTTGGCTGCATGTGAAGTGTGTTTTGATGCTGGAGATCCCCCTCGGATTACTTTTTTTCTTTTTTTTTGTATAAATTACAGAAAGACAAGTGTAGAAGAGTTTACTTTTATTACTGCCTGTATAAAAGTTCTTGTATGCCTCTTTCCCAAGTTAGGGGTTCTGGGCATCGCAGATTTTTAAGCCTAAGTGTTAATGATTTGTACATTACCGTAATCAGTCTGGTTGAAAGTCAAACAGGTATTCAGAAAGTCAGATCTCTTTTCATTAGGTTAGATGTAAGATATGTCAAAAACTTACCACTGACCAGGCCTATGTGTGTGTTTTCTGTCACTCAAAAATTTCACTCTTAATGAGAAGTGTCAGTATAATTTGATGAATATGAATTCATGAAGAAAATTGTGTATGTATGTAAACTTGGTAATTTATTTGTGGAATTCTTCAGTGCTTGCTACATTAAAATTTTCTCAATTATGTAACAAGTCATATACCTCTTTCTGTATGTTGTGGATTATACGTGTATATGTGTATATTGGTATATATTACTATTATGCCCTATGGCGCAGTCTTTTTACTGGTAAAACCCCTATGTGTGTGACTGTTATGGATGTATGTGTATATACCCTGTAAAGAAAGCTTGGTGAATAAGGACTTTATGTATAGCAGTACATAAATCTTCCCAGTCTGTAAAGCTAAATAGCTATGTGTGACAGTGGGGTTTATTTGTGTGTGTATGATTGGGTGTATGCATGAGTCTGTGTACTAATATTTTTGTATTCTAATAAAAATTGTTTGCCCTTCAGAATGTTTTTGTGGCCTTTTGAGAGGTAATACAGCTCTTTACTGAGAGTGCAGAGAATCTGGTTTTGTATCACAGGAACATGACAGGTGTTTGCATGCTGTCATTGGATATTTTATTCATTCAGATTTTGTTTTAGAAAAAGACAGTCTAATAATGATATAAAGAAATGTAAGCTAATACATACATGATATCTTAAAAAGGTTGAAAAAACTAATGTGACTTGATTTCCAACTTTACACATACAATAAATTATATATGAATATAATACCATCAATCCCTTATTGTTGTGGGGGTGGGTCTTAGGAGACAGACTTAGAACCAATGCTGGCGATCTCCCCTACCTTGGGCCTCAGCCCTTGACTCAGCTAACTTTGCAGTCTTCTCTTCTCTCTTCCTTTTCCTTATCACTCCCCCCCCCCCCCCTCCAATTCTTAAGGAGTGAGAGCCATGTTGAAAGGGTGAAAGGCTGACTCTGTGCGAGTTATGAATGGCCTCAGTCTTCAGAAGACACTCCTTCCTCACTCCCAATACTCTGCACCCCATCTTCTGCTCAGTCTTCTTAATTTTCTGCCTCCTCCCTTATAGCAACTCTTCAACCTCATTGCCCCCCCCCCCCCCTTTCGTAGACATGACCTTCCCCATTAGGTTTATATAGGAGAATCTTGCCCTGTCAGACCAGATCAACCTCTATCTCGTCAATGTCAGAAATGTTGGCGTTTTGGCCACCCTGCAAGGCACTGTCACTTCACAGCTTGCTGCCTTCTCTGTGCCCAGCCTGGTCATAACTGCACATAGGCTAACTGTGATGGCTCATATATTTTATAGGAACTGCCATGCCAGTAAGTTTGAGTCTAAGGTGGCAGTTCTCTGATACAAACTTGGCCTTACTCTACGAGAGGCCAGACAGGAAGAACCTCCTCATATTCCCCCTACCCCTCTTCCTCCCACTTCACTCTCTACTATTCATACCCCTCCATCTTCCCTCTCATCCATATCATAACTACAGTCCTAAGAGCTGCCCATACAGCTAGCTATCCCTCGAACCTCAAGACCCTATAGCTCCAAATGTGTTCCATGGTGGAATTCTGATTGCACTAAAGCACTCCGTGTAAAACGTGCAGCCTGGAATAGTTACCGCTACAAACGAGGTACCCCTTATCAACTATCAGCTCTTATCTCCTTTAAAAGAGCATCTGCCTGTCTTCGTCGTACAATCCGAAATAGTAAAAAAAAATAGCTGGCGAAATTATGTTTCCTCAATTACATCTCTACATCTATCTCAAATGTTTTGCGCCGGATCCATAAACTATCAGGCAAACATCACCCCCCCCCCCCCATCCAGCCCCCGTCCTCCATATTCGAGATACCCTCATCTCTGATCCTCCCGAAGTCGCTAATGAACTAGGTGACTATTTCAGCCAGGTCAGTAGTGGCTCTCGCCTTTCTCCACACTTCTCTTCTATTAAAACCATCAGGGAACGTACCCCCATTATCTTCGCCCTATCCTCTGCTGAGTCCTATAATGCTCCCTTTTCTTCCTCTGAACTCAATGCTGCCCTAAAATCGTGCCGCAACACTCATGAAGGCCCTGGCGGTATTCACTACCGTATGCTCCGACAACTCCCATCTTCCTCATTATCCTTCCTATTAACAACTTACAACCACATATGGACATCAGGAAATTTTCCTTCTCAATAAATGAAACCCAATAAATCGGGTACCCTCCCTCAAGACTATCGCCCCATCGCACTAACTAGCTGCTTATGCAAACTGCTAGAGCGAATGGTTAACTTCCGCTTAATGTGTTATCTTGAATCCCACAATCTTATCTCTCCTTCACAGTTTGGTTTTCGCCGTGCCCGAAGCACAGCTGACCCCCTTGCGCATTTTGAGACATATATTACATCCGCATTTGCACGCCATGAATCCGTACTAGCTATGTTTTTTTACCTAGAAAAAGCATATAATACGACATGGAGGTACCATATTCTCCAACAATTGTCCTCTCTAGGCATACGTGGAAACATGGGTGTCTTCATAAAGTCTTTCCTCTCCCAACGCACTTTCCAGGTCAAAATTGCCTCTGCCACATCATCTTTCTTTCCTCAAATTGAAGGTGTCCCACAAGGCAGTGTGCTTAGTACCACCTTATTCCTTCTTGCTGTAAATGACATTGCCTCAGTTCTACCACCAGGAGCCCGGTCATCGCTATATGTTGATGATTTAACTATCTATGCCTCTGGCACATCCATACCAAATCTCTACCAATTTCTTCAATCTGCAATATCATCAGTTTCCTCCTGGGCCATAAACCATGGCTTCCGCTTTTCTACCTCCAAATCTTTCTCCATCCAATTCTCTCGTACACGTGTAGGTCCTCTACCTTCACTCTTCTTATATGACACTCCACTCCAATACTGTTCCTCTGGTAAATTCCTAGGCGTTATTTTTGACTCGCAAACTATCCTGGCGAGACCATATTCTTTACATCAAAGAAAAAGCTCGGGCCCCGTCTCCGAATTTTACAAAGCCTATCCCATTTATCCTGGGGCTCAGATCGAAAAACTCTCATCTTCATGTCACCTTGATCCTCTCCACTCTTGATTATGGATGCCATATCTACTCCTCGGCCTCAACTTCTCTCCTTGCTCATCTTGATACAATCCATCACTGTGGTCTTCGCTTAGCCCTAGGTGCCTTCCGCTCCTCTCCAGTTGAGAGCCTGTACACTGAATCAGGCATATTATCTATCTCTCGAAGCCGTGCCCTTCTCTCTCTCCGATGTTATGCTCGATTCCACCAACTTCCCCTCACTAAACTAACTATCCCACGATCCCTACTTCCCACCTTTGCTTCTTCTCCACGTTTACCTACTCCTTTCTCCACTCGCATGGATACCCTCCTCTCCCATTCCCCTTTTCCCCATCTCCGACCCCTCCCGTTCTCTGTCCATTCAGTCCCTCCATGGCTTATACCTTCCCCCCATATTTGCTCCTCTGTCTACCCTGACCCACCAAAATCAAATATTCCTCCTACTGTCCTTCTCACCCATTTCCTTGACCATGCCTCCACTCATTCCTCCAGTATTCCCGTCTACACTGACGGCTCCAAAACCACCTCCGGTGCTGGTTTTGCAGTAATCTTCCCAACTCGTACTTTCAAATACCCCCTCCCTCCTGAATCCAGTGTCCTTACTACAGAACTGTATGAACTCCTTTTTGCCTTAAAAAATATACTCACTCCCCTCTTCCTCTTATACAATTTTTACTGACTCCCGTAACTCATTAACTCTCATAAAGTCAATGCACACACATCCTCCAGTGCCAATACCCAATTACCATTTTGTATCATTCCCTCACTCTTTACCTGCCTCTTCCATAATAAAGCACTATATGCTATACCTTCCTTACAAATATACCTTGCACAGTTATTCGCGTTTTTAAATTTATTTCTCCCCTTCCTTTCCCATTGACTTCATAGCCTTCGAAACCTTACCTTCCCAACCATCTTTTCTGGTAGCTGAATCGTGCAGCTTGGAACATTTACCGTTATAAGAGAGGCACCCTCAGTCAATTAACAGCCCTCATATCTCAAAAAGACATCAGCTCATCTTTGCCATAAACTAACAGGTAAACGGCCTCTTTATTCTGCCTCCGTCGTCCATATCCAAAATAGCATCACCTCTGAACTTGCTATATATTTTAGCCAGGTCAAGTAGCGGCTCTCACCTTTCTACTAACTTCTCTTCAATAAAATCAGACATAGAACTCATTCCCATCTTTTCTCTATCTACAGAATCTTAAATTTAATCTTATTATTTTTCAGAAATCTCTTATGCACCATAGTCATGCCGCATTACCCATGAAGGTACATTACCGTATGTCACGACTCCTTCTCCCTCCTTCCTTGTCCTTCCTTTTTCAATATTCAGAAGGTTCTGTAAGTATTCGGTGTTGGAAGATAGGGATCTGAAGAAACCGGCGAGCAACAGTGATTTGCAGATACAAATTTGTAGTTGGATGCAGGTGATCTCATAGTCTATGTCAAGGTCAGGCCTGTGCTTAACAGCCAAGTCAAGTTTGGTGGCGATAAGAACACCGCCATCTCTCCCTGTCAATCGGTCTGTCTACGTATCAGTCATACTCGGGGGGGACTTCCGCAGAGTCTATGTTTGATGTAATACATGTCTCTGTACCTATTATGATGTCCGTGTCGTATGTGTCAGTAATATGGAGTAGTTGAATCTTTTTGGATGCAATGCTGCGGAAATTTCTGTTGAGAAATCGTAGTGCTGAGGTGTCTGGACGTGATGCTGGATCATGGTTAGGGGGACGGGAGAAAAGAGGGTGTGCGGGAGGATGAGGGCGTGTGGGAGGAGGAGGAGGGGGTGCGGGAGGATGAGGGTGTGTAGGAAGAGGGGGATGAACGTGAGAGAGGAAAGAGGGGGAAATGAGGGAAAGGGGTGGAGGAGGAGGGAAAGAAATGAAGGGGAAGAAGAATGCGGGGGAAAGGGGGCGGTAGGGGAGTGGAGGAAGTGAGGGCAGGGTGTTTGAGGGGATAATCGAGTGACGCAAGAAAGCTTAGGGTTTAAAGTCAGAGCAGTCGGGGAGGGAGCAATGGAAGATGGTATTGAGTGGGAGAGTGAAGTGGGGGGTGGGGGGATTGGATGTTGAAGGTGTCGGGTGTTCAGCTGGCAGGCATTACAAGGTGTAGGAGGAGGAGTGTGTATGAGTGAGGGGTTCCTGCAAGGGGGGTGTTGTGCGAAAGGGTTGTTTATGTTGCGTTTATCAAGGGTTTCGAAGGAGTTGGAAGACGGAAAGAGAGAAAGAGAAGGTGGGAGTGTTAGTAGAGCCCCACATTTATCGCCAATCCACGCAATACTATTGTTAACTAAGTCCATTGCATATCTGTGTATACGATCGGATACAGCTTGCATGATACCAGCCAGCATGCTCGTACCTGTTACCCCAGATGGATAATATTACCGAGAACGACGCACAGAGAGAGGGGGATATGGACACTGCCATCTTATAGAGCATAAGAAATAGAGTAATTAACAACACAGGTACAGCTGCTCCGGCCTCATATTTACCGCGAAATGACAAAAACATCCGCTACATGTCACCGCTCAGTCCACAAGTTGGCACGAAGTGTTAATACAACGGGGACGCAAGGGGTTTGCCCTCCTGTCTAGGAAATAAATAGAAGATAGGAAAGGTTAGACTTTGGTTTTGGGTTCGCTTGATACCCTGGTTTAGGGACTCTCAGTAACAAATACCAAGGCGACGGTTTTGTATTGCTGTTGTTTGTCTTGGAGCATCGTGTAGCGAGAGAGTAAATGCTGTGTTTGTATGTTCCTTGGGTGTGTGGTGAGAGGGCGTATTTGTCTTTGCGCATGAAATATTAGTAAGAGCTAAAAATGTACTTGTTATGATACAGGCTATGTGGCGATTAAAATGGTACGTTCTTACCTTCTGTAGGAGTGTCTGTGTACAGTATTATCCTATTGCCGGCTGGGGTGACACTGCCTCGTTGCCGGTCATCGCGACTGGAACAGCTGTTTGTGACATTTGGGTACCGCCTTGCTAAAAACTATCAGTTAAAAAAACGTTTTGAACTTAAAACCTACCAATGTGAGCTAAAATAGAAAACAAATATGTGTATGTGCCGAATTGCTACCTAGCTGAAGGGTGGTAGGCGGAGGAGGGGGTCATAGTGCTATAAGACCTTTGATTTAACCATTAACGATTCCCTTCTAACACATTCAACTTTCCCCTTTCTCATGAATTGAGGGAGAACTATATGCTATCCTCTTCGCTTTACAACGCATGTCTCCCACTCTTCCTCCTCCTTTATCACCTTCACTCATGCCACTCAATATTACTCATACAATCCACACACCTTATCAGCCCTGCAGTCCATAAGATACAGGACCAGTTATTTTATCTTTCTACGCGACAGTAAGCGGTGAAGTTTTGCTGGATAGCCAACCATGTCGGGATCCCCGGTAATGAAAAAGCAGATGCCTTGACTCGATCCACCGCCTTGTCCACAACCCACCAACGCCTCTTCTCACACATCCCAGCCACCGACTCTAAAAGATGTCCTCTATAACCGTTGGTAATCTTCCTGGTCAAGTCAGACCACCATTAAACTGCAAACCGTAAAACCTTCCATCTCTCTTTGGTCGGCCCCACACCACCAGAACAGATGCTGGGAAACTGGCCTTGCCTTTTTTCGAATAGGTCACACCCGCCTAACGCATTCATACTTCATGTCACACTCCAATCCACCCCTATGCTCCCCATGCAGTGTTCCTCTTCCAGTCCCACATATCCTACTATCCTGCCCCCGCTTTAATGAGGCCCATACCTTCGCCTTTCCTCACTCGTCCTCTCTCCCTCGACTCCCAACCTGTCCAACATCCTCACGGAATCCCGCACCTTTTCAACAGACGGCCTGCTCTCCTTCCTCAGACGCATAAACACCCTCCATTTGATCTAGTCACCCTTTCGCCTTAACCCTTCTCCTTTCTGTCAATCCCTACCCTACCTCATTTACTCCCCCTCTTTCTACTCCTTTCCCTACCATACTATCTTATAATGCCATATGACCGTCGGCATCGAAGACATTTTGGCCTTTCAAGTCTGGCTCATTTGTTTGTTGAACGAATTAAACAAACATTAACCATTGGAGTGGACAAACAACGAAAGTAATTGAATTAAAATACAAGAGAGGGAGAGAGAGAGAGAGAGAGAGAGAGAGAGAGAGAGAGAGAGAGAGAGAGAGAGAGAGAGAGAGAGAGAGAGAAAATCAAATAACCATTGTTTACCTGTGTCAAGGATAACACTTTCTTTTAAGTTAACAGACTATTTAAATTTCACATATCAATTCCTATTAAAAAAAAATATCGGCTACTGAGGGCCAATTCAAACAGTGACGCACATGAAAAAAAATTCCAAATGATAATGGGAATTTGTTTTTTTTTAATTTAATTACTATTACGACAAAGAGAGAGAGAGAGAGAGAGAGAGAGAGAGAGAGAGAGAGAGAGAGAGAGAGAGAGAGAGAGAGAGAGAGAGAGAGAGAGAGAGAGAGAGAGAGAGAGAGAGAGAGAGAGAGAGAGAGAGAGAGAGAGAGAGAGAGAGAGAGAGAGAGAGAGAGAGAGAGTGCTAGAGAGAGAGAGAGAGAGAGAGAGAGAGAGAGAGAGAGAGAGAGAGAGAGAGAGAGAGAGAGAGAGAGAGTGCTAGAGAGAGAGAGAGAGAGAGAGAGAGAGAGAGAGAGAGAGAGAGAGAGAGAGAGAGAGAGAGAGAGAGAGAGTGCTAGAGAGAGAGAGAGAGAGAGAGAGAGAGAGAGAGAGAGAGAGAGAGAGAGAGAGAGAGAGAGAGAGAGAGAGTGCTAGAGAGAGAGAGAGAGAGAGAGAGAGAGAGAGAGAGAGAGAGAGAGAGAGAGAGAGAGAGAGAGAGAGAGAGAGAGAGGTGCTAGA
>NC_061827.1:1265271-1280271 GCF_019202785.1 Penaeus chinensis | reverse complement strand
CTGGCGCTTCTAGTCATTGTAGAGCGCCGTCGTGAGTTCGGACGTGGGCTACTCGCAGCCTACATCGACCTCAAGAAGGCGTTTGACACGGTGCATCGCGAATCACTCTGGGAGATCCTGAGGCTAAGAGGAATTCCAACAAGGATTGTCGGATTAATAGCAAACCTGTATACAGGCACTGAAAGTGCTGTAAAGTGTGGTGAGGGGCCTGTCGAGCTTCTTCCCTGTTAGTTTACGTGTGAGGCAAGCTACTGTCCAAAGTAAGGCGAGCTACTGTCCAAAGTCACTGTGGAGCAACTCTGGAAACCCTAGTGGCGGTTCTTGATGCATTTAGCAATGAAGCGAAGCCCCTGGGGCTAGAGGCCTCCTGGACCAAGACCAAGATCCAGGATTTTGGGGGCCTACTAGGAGACCCTGTGCAGTCGGTATGTGCTTGCGGTGAAGACATCGAAGTCACAGAGAGTTTTATATACCTCGGTAGTGCAGTTCACGACTCTGGGCTGTCAGACCAGGAAGTCAGTAGACGGATTGGCCTGGCAGCAGGGGTCATGAAATCTCTCGACAAGAGTGTTTGGAGATGCCGGTACCTGTGCAGAAGGACCAAGCTACGTGTTTTCAAGGCCCTGATACTGCCAGTTTTACTATATGGTAGTGAAACTTGGACGCTCTGGAATCTCGTCTTGATCCTTTTGTAACAGATCCTTGCACCGGATCATGGGGTACAGTTGGCGGGATCATGTGTCAAACCAACGGCTGCACCGTGAGACCAGTACAGGACCTGTTACTTGCACAATCCGTGATCGCCAACTCAGGCTACACGGCCACTTGGCTCGATTCCCGCAGGATGACCCTGCCCATCAGGTTGTCTCTGTCCGTGACAGCCCTGGGTGGAGGAGGCCTGTGGGACGACCGGGAAGGTCGTGGCTTAGGCAGATCGATCAAACCTGTCGTGAGGAACTAGAGATGGGCCGGGCCCCTGCCTGGCGGCTCGCCATGAGGGACCCTCATAGGTGGAAGCAAAGGGTGGATCCGGCTTTGCGCCCTGCCAGCGTTAGCTCCCAAATGATGATGATGATGACTTGTTGGCAGGGCAGCCCCTCTACAACTCATTGTGGGAGCCGCCACAATTGGCACACGTGTGTGACTGTGCAGAGCAATTTTATCGATCATGACCAGGTTGGACAAATAGAGGGCTGTGCGAGTGTTTGGCAGCAATGTTTGGCAGGTAGCCTGACATTGACGGAGGGAGGTTGATATGGTCGGACAGGGAGGGATTTTCCGCAAATGTAAACATGTTTACGGAAAGTAATCTTGACAATAGTGGTGGGGGTCATGTTTACTGAAAGTAATCTTGACAATAGTGGTGGGGGTCATGTTTACTGAAAGTAATCTTGACAATAGTGGTGGGGGTCATGTTTACAGAAAGTAATCTTGACAATAGTGGTGGGGGTCTTACGACGGCCTCTTGGGGGAATGGTGTAGCACTGTACTAATACTGCATCATAGTCCGTGAGGCAGGCAGGCAATAAGGCTTCTCCACAATCTGACCAATCCTTGTCATAGACAGGGTAGTTTATCGGGGAGATAGTGACCGTTCCAGTACAAGTACTGAGGGAGGGATGAGGCTGGGTTTGCCAGTGTAGTCATTTATGGTTGATAATACTTGGGATTAGGATGTCATTGTGACGAGGCGGGAACGGAAGGAAACTTTGCATACTTGTTTTGGAGGCTTTGCTGGGATAGAAGAGGCGTCATATTAAGGGACTGAGGGGGAATTACGAAAAATCAATCCCATTTGGCTGGGCTAAACAGAGTATTAAAGATGTTTGTAGGAGCGGGGGAAGTAGAAGGATGGGGACATGTGGAGTGTTGAGAGAGGTACTACTGCGGAGGGGGGGACAGTAGGGTTGCAAAGTAATAATAAGGGAGGATGAAGGATGAAGAAGAGTATGTTGGGAGAGCAAGAATGTTTACTGGAAATTGAATATTGCCCTGGATGGATGATTTGAACTGGGCCAATGCGACAGTAGGAAAGGAGGGGGTAGTAGTAGTAAAAGTAGTTTTTAGAGTCGTGTTCAAAGGAGAGCCTGGGGTCAGGGAACGGGGAGAGTTTTAATCAGTTGGGCTAATTGATAAAGGGACAAGCCTCATTGATGGTATAGAGTCGTCATTACTGGCCATGGTAACCCTAGAGTATGTTGGGGAGAGAAACGGTCCACCCCTCTGAGTCCCAATGAGGAGTAGGGAATAGACAACCAAACAGAGGAATACCGTGCTCATGGTTCCCCCAGGCCGTTCAGGACTACCACAAGGTCAGCCTTTCATCCTTTCACCACGGCTCTCACGCCTTAGAAAGTGGATAGTAGAAGTGGTTGGCAACAGCCTATATAAGTAACACCGGGCATGAGATTGGGGCGGAGGGGGGGGGGGGGTTATCGATTCAATAAGGGCAACCACATCCCCTCTCGATGGTTTTGCAAGATAATTAAAGTTGTCTGATTTTGTCTTTGCTTACGTTAGTGTTGTGTGTCATCCCGGATTGGTGTTAATTTCCTTCCTGACACTCATGATGCTGATTTGCACAATTACCTCGTGGAAATATTTTGTAATATAGGAATGAAGTATAATTCAACTCAAGGATGATGAAACACAGTCTATTTTCAGTTATTTATTCCAAAACTTAGGCAACCACTTTGTATGCATGCATATATATATATATATATGTGTGTGTGTGTGTGTGTGTGTGTGTGTGTGTGTGTGTGTGTGTGTGTGTGTGTGTGTGTGTGTGTGTGTGTGTGTGTGTGTGTCTGTGTGTGTGTGTGTGTGTGTGTGTGTGTGTACACATACATACATATATACATACACACATACATGTATGTATGAATGTGTATATACATACATTATATATATATATATATATATACACACACACATATATAAATACACATATATATACGTATGTATGTATGATGTATAGGATGTATATGTATGTATATATGTGTGAGTGTGTATATATGTATGTATGTATAAATTTATATATGTTTATATGTGTGAGTGTGTATATATGTATGTATGTATAAATTTATATATGTTTATATATGTTTATATATATATATATATATATATATATATATATATATATATATATATATATGTTTATATATATATATATATATATATATATATATATATATATATATATATATATGTTTATATATATATATATATATATATATATATATATATATATATATATATATATTTATGCATATAAAGATATCAAAAAACAAACAAACAGGAGTGGACCAACTGAAAGCAATCACCTCTTACAGATAAAGATAGAGTAACCTCTGACTACCTTGGTCCCGTACAAATCAAAAGTCAACAAAAGACAATTTATGAACCTTATGAAATCAGGCCCTTCCCCTAGTATATTAAAACTCAAAAGCTTTTCCAGACATAAATCATATTAAGTCATTCTTTATGACAAAAAAATAAATAATGGCAATGTTCAAAACAGAGATAATAAGAGAGACAATATATTTTGTTCTTGAATTGGGATGTATTATCTACTTCCCTTCTCTGTCTAGAAAATTATCTTAATATTAGGACAAGTAACTTTCTTCAGGAATAAGACTCATTTACAAATACATATTTGTAAAACCATTGGAACAACATATTCAATGTCATTAAGAGAGAGAGAGAGAGAGAGAGAGAGGATAAGAGGAAAAGAGAAAGAGTGCAAAAGAATGTTAAGGATGGAGTTAGTTAATGTGTGTGAAAACGGCTTTATAACAACCATTTCCGATTCATTTACAGACAGGTAACTCAGTTACTGAAGACAAATTAACTAGCATTGCATTCAATCAGGTCTCGAACTCCCAAAACTAATAGAACATGACAATTGTACAAATGCCTAACATATATCTCATTGCTTAGAGCCTGATTACTAAATCAAAGGTTAGAAGAATGCTGATGTAATTTTTTTCAGTAGTAATCACATCTTTGTATTAGCAAAGCACAATAGCATTTACATTTTTTTTTCCCCCATCCAAGAAAATAACTGATCAGCTTCATTTTGATAATAAATGAAACTTTGAAAGGTCTCACTTCCATGTCTTAATAACTAATTTAAAAAATCAACAGTTTATTTTGCACTTCTTAGATTTTCTTGTTTTAAGAGTTACAATCCAAAAAAGACAGTAACAAAACAGAAATCATACAACAGGTATCAGTGATTCAAAATGCAGAGTCTGAAATACAAATTCAACTAAAATACTGGGATTAACACACAAATTACTATACTATACTTGTGATAAATACATTTATGAAGATCACTGCAATTCTGGAAACTTCCCTTAACTTGTAAATAGAAAGAAAAGTACAGCATGAACTGCAATACAAAGTATTTCTTCATAAAGTGTTATTCCACCCTCTATTCATGGATGGACAATCTCATTACATAACAATCACAGTCTGAGTCTGCAAAGTTGTAAGGCAGACATATAAACAGAAAAACAAACGTTGGTCTTACTCTACAACCCCAAAAAACTCAAAACAGTTTTCCTGAGGTATGTACTGAAAACTAGATGCCAGTCATCAGCCATTGCAAAACTTACACAATATGTATAAATACATAATATCTATATACTGAACTTACATAACTTCAGTACATACATACAAGGATGCAAAACAGCATTCCCATGTATGTAATTTGAAATCAAATGAATATTATGCTCTGTTCCTACCGCATATTCCTCTACGGCAGACTACTTCTGCATATCTATACTTAGTTCCTTAACAAACCGCTGCCATACTAGCCTTGTGCTGCCATTACTAAGACATAAGAAAGATCATATGCACTATATTGTACTAATTTCAAAGCCATAAAGGTATTCAAAATACCACTAAGCATAGTACTGGTGCCACTAATTTTGTACATAGCATCTTTACACTGGTATAATTTTCTGGCTAAACATGTGAGGTTATAATTTTTCAAAGGGTGTAACTTTGTATGTTGTGTGGGAGTTCATGCACATGTATGAATATGTGTACATGTATAAAAGAAAACATGAATGTGCATATGAATTATGTATAAACGCATACATACATACACACACACACATATATATATATATATATATATATATATATATATATATATATATATGTATATGTGTGTGTGTATTTATATGTCTATGTATGTATGTATGTATATGAGAATATATGTAAATTCATGTATGAATGTACATATATATATATGAATGTAAATGTAAATATGTATGTATGCATGTATAACATGTCTCCGTATATATGTGTGTGTGTGTGTGTGTGTGTGTGTGTGTGTGTGTGTGTGTGTGTGTGTGTGTGTGTGTGTGTGTGTGTGTGTGTGTGTGTGTGTGTGTGTGTGTGTGTGTGTGTGTGTGTGTGTGTGTGTATCCTAAGGGCAATTAATACAAATCTGATTCTTCTGAATTTTAGAAATACGAATTTATGTCAGTTCTTAAAAGCGTAAACATGAAAAATTTGTAGTAAAAGGAGGAGAGCATTAAAAAACAAAATTCGTAACAAAGAGAAACACAGGAATCCACTGACTCGCAGCGTATCTCCCATGTCGAGTCAAGAAGAACAACACTGTCTGTGAATGTTGCATGACAAGGAAATGCACAGGAAACAAGAACTAACCTTTTCACTTTAGCTAAGTTAGTGGTAATCCTGAATGCACTTGACCTTTGGCTGTGTGAATGTACAGCATTTACAAATATGTTCTATTTATAATCTACATATATTAACAATAGTTTAAATAATCACGGCTTTATACCTACATGAATATAACTCTTTCCTTTGGCCTCACTTTTAATTTATAAACTTCTATCTTACATAGTATAAAAAGAAAAAAAAAAATCAAAACAAATATTCCTATATATCACTCAGAGAATAAAGCATACCATACCATTTGCCTAAAAATCATAAAATCTCAAAATACTTGGTATCACCATGAAAACTATCAAACCCAAACACTCAAGGGAAGGAAGGCATTATATATATATATATATATACATACAGAACTTTTATGTAATGAACAGCAAAACCCTGCATTACTAAAATCAACTCAAAAGCAATTAAATTCAATACTTACAAAACTGGAACACTTACAAATTAAAAATCCTATCCAATTGCAAACGATTCAGGAATGTCTGTGGAACTACAAAATCTGCAGACTGGATACATGATGAACAGTCTGTCAGAATTTCTTCAAAACTCCAATAAATCAGATCTCTCTAGCTGGTATTAGCGCTTAATACAGATATATTCTTGCGCAGCTGCTCAAAGGAAGTCAAATCTCTCCTATACATCCTATTACCAAGTGGGATGTAAATAGGAAACTAATGATATGATTTTGACGATTACAAATTTCTCAATACAAATCAGTGACAAACATAAAGACATAAAGGCAGCTTAAATCAGCCATACAGTCATAATACCGGAAATTAAAAACCCATAAAAAATAAGTAAATAAAATAATAACGATAATAATAATAATAAGAATAAAAAAAATATATCTCAAATTTGATGAAAATCCTTAATACTACACTGAAGTACATCACTTGGAATTAAGCAGCAAAATGTCGAGTGAGATCAAAATGCATACGAGTGCTTCTAGCTCATATTCAGTTGAAACTTTTGCCAATTCTGTTTTATGATTGTCAATGTGCAATCTACCATTTTTTTTTTGAAGGAATAGTTTCCACAAAAAATTATATATATACATACATATACATGTATGTATTCTCTCAAACACAGGCAAGCACACACATCCACACCCATATATGTGTATATAAATACATATCTAAATATTGTATATACATATATTTTGTATATACACACACATGCACACACACAAACCTATGCTTAACCTGTTTATTTCTTCAGCCTTAGTACTAATAAAAATACTCAGCATGAACTTACTGGTGACTGCACTGTTAAAGAAGTGAATATAACTATACATAACAGTGAAATATTAATATTATGTATTATGTAATACATAATGTGTATCAAATATATACGGCTTGTCTGTTATAATTTACGATACTCAATTCAAATATACTAAACAATATTACTTTCAGTGAGAGCGTGAGAGTGAGAGAGAGAGAGAGAGAGAGAGAGAGAGAGAGAGAGAGAGAGAGAGAGAGAGAGAGAGAGAGAGAGAGAGAGAGAGAGAGAGAGAGAGAGAGAGAGAGAGAGAGAGAGTGAGTGTGTGTGTGTGTGTGTGTGTGTGTGTGTGTTTTAGAGAGTATGTGTGAGAGCTTGTACATACATTCTGTATATGTGTAAGAAATCTTTACATGTATATTCAATCAAAATATATAATCAGAATAATATAAGTATCTTAAACAAATCAAGAATATTCTAAACAATACATAAAACAAACAAAAATAACACAAACAACAAACAAAACAGCCTCCATAACAACTTATCTTTGAAAAAAAAAACAAGTAACTCATTACTTGCACAAAGGAAATAAATGAATGAAAAAAAAAAAAAAAAAAAAAAATGCACAGATGCCAATCAATCTAATTAAACATTCTCCATGCTTTCACTCTGGATGTAAGTTGCACTTGCACTTTCTTCAGTAAATTTGTGATTGATGCTGCAGGATTTCATTTGTGTTCTTGGTCTCCTTATCTGCTACTCTGTCCTCCTACGATGGAGAAAAGGGACCAGTTACATAAATTCAGTATTTTTATAAAAGATATTTACTTAATAATATATATATTACTATTACATTTTTGTGATGGAATGACAGTTTAAACAGAAGAGTGACTGCTTTACAAATACTGGGGTATAGCAGAACAACCTTCGAATCAAACCTCACCTATTTTACTTAAAAACCCTTTTATTCAACAAGGAAAAGTTTTATCTTTGGCACTGTAACACCGAGTTTTGTTTTTTCAACACATAAAAAACCACGTTTCTTATAAGAGAAAAATTGGGCAGTCAGAATTATCCACAAAATTCCAATAAAGTTGACCAGTCTTACAAATCCATGATTTCTTGCAAGACTTGACCCTTAATAAGGTCCCCATAACAAAAAAAAAATATATATATATGATTTTAAAATACTCTACCAATAAGCAGGACAATAATTAAAGAAAAAAAGAAAAAAGATATTTCATACATTCTAAAATACAATAACAGTGACAGTTTATATTTGAAAAAAAAAATATATCATCCTATGAGAAAATAAATAAATACACTAAATAAACAAAACCAATACTATTACCTTAAACTAATCAATGTAAGAGTGAATTACTGTAAACACCGGCCAGCTAATTAAAAACACATTACTTTCTCGCGTTTAGATTACGCTGCCCTGGTGCTTTGATAATGGCCGGCCCATCCGGCCCATCTATCTTATCTTTGGCTCTTTGATTTGGTGAAAACTTTTCATATTTGCTGCCTGGAACTACCTAATAACAATACAAAGTCTTTCTTTACCTATTTATTTATCTATTTCAATGGGAGACCACATTCAGAGACAATATTTATTACACAATCTTCCTATTAACTTTTCCTCATGTTTTTGGTCAATTTTACTGCTACCTTTAAGTTGTCTAGCATCCTTATTTCTTGTTCTTTAGTTTTTCATACAAAATCAGAATATTCAGCCTTATTTGAATTTAAAAAAAAAAACAAAAAACATTATCATTTGACACTAAATTTAATAATATATTTTTCCTGCAATATGATATAAATGGACACTATATTTTTGTACGCTGACAAAATTCATGATTCTTTATAAGGCATATCATGAAACTTCAACAATATTTGGAGTGCTGTCATTTCAATCTACTTGATATCGTAGGACATGTCTCAAATTTTGGGCTTTAAATGGACACAACCAAAAAAAAAAAAAAAAAAAAAAAAAAAAAAAAAAAAAAAAAAAAAAAAAAAAAAAAAAAAGCTCGGGGGGGAGGGGTCAATTTCACCCCACTTGCCGCTATTGTAATTAATTTAATGTTCACTGAAACATTTCAGTTACCAGTATACAGTAAAACAGTCATAAAACATATTCACGGACATATCTATTTCCTTTCTACTGAATAATTTCAATTATCAGTAAACAGCATAATAAAACAATCATACACACGATGTTCTACATAGTAACAACAATCTTACCTTTCTGCAGAATTCTGTCTGGTAACAACAGGTGTCGATGAAGAACTTTTTCTCTCCTAGACAACAGAGAAAAATGAATGAGATAATGCTCCACAAAATATACAATAGTCTTCTGAAAATTCAAAATAGACTTCTTTCATAAAACTGATCTGGTCTGTTCGTTCACTTCTGATCAGGGTTAAAATTAAATAATGGTTGAAGAAAATACTAATTCAGTAATCAAACATGGTTATTAATCATAGCTTCTATACCTGTTATGAGCAATGCATGTAGTAGACACTTGTGGGAAAATTTTGAAGCATGGCAACTATATAATGTCCTTCCCTATATAATATTGGCTAAAAAATGACATTTAAACCTGCTTTAAGCCTGCTTTTGATCTTCTTATAAGTATATCTCGTAATTATGATGTATCAATAGTCTTTGCTGATTAAGTAAAAATTATGTAAAAAAAAAAAAGAAAAAAAAAATCTATGACAAAAATCAACATAAAACAGGACATTTTTGCCAATAGCTTTTCAACCTGGTATAATATATATATATATATATATATATATATATATATATATATATATTTTTTTTTTCTACAAACAGTAATAGAAAACTGTCGAGCCTATTCACAGCATTACCTTTTTATGAGATAATAAAAAAGCATTTATTCACTTAATTCTGTCCAAACCTGTGCCAACTGTCATACAATGTGTTTTAACAATGTTGAGTATAACACGACAATAAAAATTGTAGTTCTTATATATGATTAAAAATATAAAACATTATCATGTATCTGAAGTACATTTTCAGACTCGGTGCACTCTCATGCATGGCAATGTTTGAGTCGCCAGTTGATGTATCTTAAATGAAAATCCCCATTGAGCTAGACATTTCAATAAGGCTGATTGTACATGCCAACCACAGAGGAGTTGTCATGTCTTAGATTGTACATAAACGCCACCTATTGGGAACAGATTCAAGTTTATAACAGCATAACCAAAGCCTTTAAAAATCTGTTCTATATGTCTGCAAAATTTCAATAAAATATACATGTAGTAAATTTAAAATACATAGCAATGTCTTAGTGAAAACACATTTGTCTTTCTTTTTTTCTGAAAAGTCTACAAAGTTCTACCCTCTTACCTCTCTTCTAATTCACATAAACACATATATACCACTATTCCTTCCATAACACATAAAGTTTCATGCTTCTGTGCAAGTGACCATTTTTCCCAAGGAAGACTAACTGACCTTAAGGAGCGTGATTGGAGGAACTGGGAATTCACCAGAAAGCTGGGGCGTCGGGGAGGTGTTAGCGAGCTTCATGCATTCCTCCAAGGTACGAATAAATGTATCACATGTTGCTGTCAGTAAAGCTGTTGATTCATCTAGTTTCTGAAAAGGACAGGAAGAGAAAACATTATTATCCCTTTTAATTTTTTAGGTATTTTAACAAGGGCTTAAGTTATCACCAGTCACACAGCATTTTACAATTTTCAGCCTGTGCTAGACATGCCTTCTGCAACAAAAGTGAAACATTCAATTAAAACATTACTGTGGGAAAATCGGTCAGAAAATGTCTAAAATACTTGAATATACAGGATTTTCCTAACTCTGATTGATGAGACTAAATAAGACAACAAGCCATTTGGTACACGTATAAAGGGCCTATCTCATGACAGCAAATTACTGTGTGCTTTGTACATTCAACACATATATCCTGTAAATTTGCACAGATTGAGGCAAGCTTTATTGGGTCTAAATCCTGCTTATTTCTTGCAGACAATGAGAATGAATATTCTTCCAAATTTGTTAAATGATACTGCACAGCCAGTCTAGATGTGCCTCTAAGGAGCCTGTTAGTGCCAGTCCTGTTATTGGCAAATGCCTGAATACTCAAATGAAGTGCAAGATAGGTGTAGAGAGTAAACTGAAGAATATAGAGAGTGCATGAAAATTAGCAGTAATATTACACCTTACAGTATATTGAAACATAAAATAGGAAATGATAACATATGTGCAAGATTAATTACAAAAAATATAAATAGAAACAAAAAATGCTACGTAAAATTAAGTTTGTCTGGCAATGAAAGTATGAGATATGATTGTAATCTAATTACCATTGTTCAATTTAATCATGGGCAATGAGTATGCATGAGCAACAAGTTTATATCTAAAGACAGATAACAAAGTGTTTGTTTCTAAACACAATGCCTCACATTAAACGAAGATTGCACACCACTAAACAGCCACACAGCCAGCACTGATTTAGAGTAGCAGGCCAGCCTTGCACTGGATAGTGACTTGTTCATATTTACCCACATCTACATCCATGTCCCCAAACATCCACAGACACACATTTGTCTGCATTCAAATACATCCAACTGCACACATTTACAAACATGATCATCAAATGCAGATGTGTTTAAACATTGGATGTATATGTACACCTATATCTGCATATTTAGGCATGTGCATCCAAGTAAACTAACGATTAGCATTCTAGAACAAACAATCACCTACAACAACAACTTGATAATTATTTTTGCCACATCAGCTGCCTGAATGGACTGTGAATTCTCTGTTCCTGAAGGAGTTTCCACTTTTGTCACTCATACACTAAAGTTGTATCTATATGTAGTTCACTTCACATTATTCTTCAAAATACTTCTCTTAGACACCTTCTGTACCAAATAACTTAAACAGATGTTCATCAGTTAAAATCCTAGTTCGTTAGAAAGGCCATGAAAATTAGCAGAGAACATCAAAGGGAATTTTTGGATTTCTCTTAACAAATATCTACAGGAAGAATAATTCTGAACCCTCTCCTGCTGGGTGTATGTACAGCTAGCTTGTTTTCTTTCATGAATCTGTTTACACATCGATGGCTCCACAAGTGCTTAGCCATCAAGGAGCCAATTAGTATACATATGTGACCTCACTTGATATCCCCTTTCCTTGATTTTTTGGGGAAAATGGTTTTATATAATTCCGTCAATACTCTTTATGTCATTATCATTACTGACATTATGATTGTCATAATGTTATTAACAATACTAACAGGAAAAAAGAAGGGGGGGGGGGGGAGAAGGGGGGGAGAAGGAGAGGGAGAAGGAGAGGGAGAAGGAGAGGGAGAAGGAGGAGGAAGGAGAGGGAGAAGGAGAGGGAGAAGGAGAATGTGGAGGGAGTCTCTGTCTCTCTTTGTCTCTGTCTCTCTTTGTCTCTGTCTCTCTTTGTCTCTGTCTCTCTTTGTCTCTGTCTCTGTCTCTCTCATAAACTCTCTCAGTCTCACTCTTTTTAATCATTAATTTATTTCTTTGAAGAATGAGAAGAGGAGATAAGTGGAATGAGAATGAGAATGACAGAAGGGTAGGAAGAGGAGAGACAGAAGGAGGGAGAGTGAAAAAAAGAGAAATACCAATGCACAGTTCACATGACCAGTGAAGGAAAAAAAAAAAAAAAAAATCATGGAAATACAAGGCTAACATCACCTCAAAAACATATACAAACCTCAAGATCTGGTCCATCAGGGTTGTTGGCAGCTGTCTTCACACTATACACCTGCTTCATCAATAAGTCACACGTAAGTCTCAACTCCGACTTTTTAACTTTAACAGTATCTCGTTCAGGCTCTGAAAGGAGATGTGCAGCAGTGAATTACGTGGCATTCAGTACAATTATGTCAATTGATTTGCTGTTTGCTTTTTCTTCTTCTCATCAATAATTACATTTTTTTGGTATAACAAACTCTTTAATATCAACTTGGTATTCTAAATAAAATAAAACATTGGTTTTGTGTATCCTTTAAAAAGATAAATTTAAGTGAATGATCCAAAATTTTGGAAAAATAAACTTTACCCTAAAACAGAAAAGATAATAATTATATGATTACAGAGGAGATAATTTAGCCATGACTGAGAGGTTTAGAAAAGGGATGCGATTCTTTCACATCAAACGTATGAGAAAGTTACAACACCTGAATTTCACTGACATTAATGTAAAATTCAAGCTGCAGAAATATAATTTCTGTGTTTTAATGCAAATCCTAAAATTCCATAAAGAAAATGATGGTTTTCTTTGCAGCAGATAAAGACGACATTTGAATGAACTCTCTGGAGCCTCTTTTGAGTGCATCAAATATCATAAGCATTTACAGAAAAGAAACACTGAAACATTTAACATTTCTTTTCATAGAAATCCTTCCCAATCATTTATTTATATGTCTGAAAACTAATGACCTACTTGGCTCGAGAATGTAAATCCTGATTTCATGATGATTATGATGCAGGAATGGTTAAAAATTAGTCTCTTAATAAGGACAGAGTTCTAAAATTAATGATACACAACTTTGTGCTAAGATAAAAGATTGAAGGTCCCTAAAAATTATATTCTGGGCCAAACAAACAGCAGGCTGGCCAATTGGTAAAAATAAAATTACATTCTTCAAGGGGAAGTGTATCAAGAGCATGTATATTTGTGAAGAACAAATAAATGAATTAATAAATAAGATAGGAAAATTAATTAAGTTATATATTATGATATCTGGTTACAATCCAAGGACCTCAGTTTCCTTATGGCACAAGAGATAGGGCCCCTCTAGAGAAATGCCAAGGTCACCCACAAGCAGGAACACTGGTAGGCCGGGGGGGAAAAGAGGCAGAGGCATTTAGCTGAGTCCCACAACACTCTTTTATGGTTGGACTAACCTGCCTAACTAGTTGCTCTGTTTAGTTGCTTGTCCACAGCACTGCCTCCATATATGCCTTTCTCTTTGTGTGTGTTCCAGTCATTGTATATCAGTGATACTTCACAGCATTCATGATTAACCATGAAAGCAGATTATGTAATAAAAAAATATCTATAAAATTACTCAGATGGACTGTATCCCCCTTTTAGAAATAAAAAAGCAATGAATTATATAATGAACATTGTATTGCCGAGTGTGATTCCATAGTTGTTAAAAGAAAAAAAAGAAAGAATGAGAAAACAGCCAAAAAAAAAATTGTATATAGTACATGTTCTTGTTATAAATGAAAATATGCCAGTCTTAGCACATTCTGTGAATTAGCAACAGGAGGGGAAAACTGTAAGCACAAGGACAAAAAAATGCTACTAGTACCCTTCAGGAAAAACTCTACCACTAACTACTGTCAATGGAAAAGATTTTCTCACCAGTCTTACCCTTCTCTACTTTAGTTTGCGGAATGGCAGGCGGTATGCCAGCCTTGGCACTACCAAGAGCCACAAGCCAGGCATGTCTCTCATGGGGTGATGGTGCTTTGAGGTAAAAATGTTGCTCATATGGAATGACTATATCTATACGCATAGTATCTGTTGGATGAACTGAAAGACAAAAGAAATAACAGATTAGGAAACATACTATAAGAAAATGTGTCCAATCAAACATGAAATGACAAAGCACAGACTATTTGTGAATATCACATAAAATAAATACATCTACTGCAATAAATAAACCTACATATCAATAGTTTGAAGCAACTGAAACTATCATTAACAAACATTTCAAGAGACTCACCTACGATCTCACATGCTGACAATTTAACCGAGCCTTTTGAACCCTGATTGACTTCTTCTTGTGATTTGTAGTACGCAAGAACCCCTTGATCCAACACAAACCATCTTGGCTGCCATCCTGAAACAGGTGAAAGAATGTTGTAAATGGTTTACTGAACATTTCTGGTAGAAATATTATTACTAATGTTAACATCTATCAAAATTTTAAAAAAAGTTTTATACTTAAACTATGATCCTAATGGGTTGGCATTACAATCACAGATTTTCATGAGACAAATTTGAGATATCTGGTAA
>NC_061827.1:1247771-1250271 GCF_019202785.1 Penaeus chinensis | reverse complement strand
TTTTCTTTCATGTTACTTCCAGGTAGAAAAAACCCACAATGCAAAAAAAAAAAAATATTTACTGAAAATGAGACAGCAGTTTCGAAATCCACCTGGATTCCATCTTTAGTGCTGAAGAAAGAATCCAGTTGGATTTCGAAACTGCTGTCTCATTTTCAATAAATCTAGTTTTTTGCAGTTAGGGTTTTCTACCATAGTATCAACACGGAAGAGTGTTTTTACCAATCATGAGTTAATTTAATTTCGTAAGTATCAGAATTAACGGATTTCACATCAATATTAATAATTTACTTGGGATACTGCCTGTTTGGATATCGACAAATGCATATTTTTTCATCAAGGAATCAATACAAGGAGGAAGGAATTGACACTAAACAAGATGCATCAGCGTAGCAACAGTCCAAATTTGGCCTGAAGTAAGGAATGATAATCTATCAACTACTTGTTTCATGAACAGGTAACATAAGGGTCTCTCTCTCTCTCTCTCTCTCTCTCTCTCTCTCTCTCTCTCTCTCTCTCTCTCTCTCTCTCTCTCTCTCTCTCTCTCTCTCTCTCTCTTTCTCTCTCTCTCTCTCTGTCTCTCTCTCTCTCTCTCTCTCTCTCTCTCTCTCTCTCTCTCTCTCTCTCTCTCTCTCTCTCTCTCTCTCTCTCTCTCTCTCTCTCTCTGTGTGTGTGTGTGTGTGTGTGTGTGTGTGTGTAAAGGCAGTCCTCCCAACAATAACTATGAAGGAATGTTGACAAACAGACACAAAGGGTACCGAATGACGATAGTTCCACTACTAAATGCAGCACACGGAGCTTCGTCACTGACATCATCAAAGAAAGTTACCGAATTTATAAATCAGTTTGCCAAAAACAGGCGAGTGGCTTATCGTACACGGCGCATGTTAGGAGAAATTGTATATAAGATACTGCATAAAGTGAACGAGACAAAATACACGGCTGGCTCATGTTTTTATTAATGTATATTATTATCATTATTATCAGTGTGTCTGTGCGTCATCCTTCTCATGATAACTACGATGTCTACACCACTGGAAAATATAAATGACTTCGTCTACGTTAGAAAATGCTAGATTCAGTACGCCCAAGGTATTGACACAGATTCATCTCATTTAAATTCATCAAAATTGATTTTTCTAAGGACGCTCTTCACTCCAGTTATTATATAGAATTTCGATTATAGAATACCATATTCCATTTCTCTGTATAGAACACAGTTATATACAATCACGACTATTGAACATCATATTCCATTTTTTTCCGTATAAAACACCTTTGATAAATCTGCTACACCTGCTTCGTTGACGAGTCCTGACGCAACGGAAGATAAACTCACTGTAAAACTTTGTTAGTAAACAATAAAAAATCTGTTCTAGATGGAAGAGACAGCAGTAATGTGTCTAGAGACTCTGTCCTGGGAATTCTATCCTCAGAAGCAGTATGAAGGCTTCAGTTCTCCTGCAGAGAGACATAGGAAAAATATAATATTTGGGATAATGATGATAACAATAAGATTAATGATGGATGCATAATGACGTAATAATTACAATTAATGATAATTGTTATTACAATATAGATAAGAATTATTTAAATAACGGTGATGATAATCCTGATAATAATAACGGTGTGTGTGTGTGTGTGTGTGTGTGTGTGTGTGTATTACAAAGTTTGCCTAACTAGCAACCGACGGTCGAATCATAGCCTATTTCCCCAGGAGCAAGTTCGTTGTGTTTCCATTTTCGAGGGGAAAAAAAGGAGTTTTTAAGCCTTTTAAACATTTAACTTTCGTTGCACCTCCTCTGTTAGGCCCGATGAAACCAGCTTCTTTGTTGAAAAATTCATGAAAACTTACAAAACTGGTCTGCCTTTAATCTAAACAGGCTGCAAAGTCCTAAGAAATAGTCTCTAAGTTACGTTATCAATATTGTGCTTAAATATTTATGTCAGGATGTTTGCGGTGTATCTTTGCCTAATACTTTGCTTGTTATTTATAAAGCGAATTATCATGTTAGTGGTTTATAAATATGATTTTTGTTAGTGGCGTATAAATATACTTATTGTTAGTGGTATATACTTATATACTTATTGTTAGTGGTATATACTTATATACTTATATACTTATATATGCTTATAGTTAGTGGTATATAGTATGCCTATTGTTAGTGGTATATAGTATGCCTATTGTTAGTGATATAAAGATATACTTATTTTCAGTTGTATACAAATATATCTATTATTAGTGGCATACAAACACACTTATTGAACGTAATAATATGGCTTCTGCGATTGGGTATTTATGCATGACACTCCTGGTTAACATTAATCAAAGTCGAGGTTGTTAGATTAGCGAACGATGGTTGATGGCCAATCCACAGTTAACTGACGTCGATTCAATCACGTGAATCAAACTGGTTGGTATTTTTTTTTTTTTTTTTTTTTTTTTTTTTTTTTTTTTTTATGTCGACAAAGAGGTCTTCGATATCGCGGATCTTCGAAA
>NC_061827.1:1234946-1247671 GCF_019202785.1 Penaeus chinensis | reverse complement strand
GGAGAGGGCAGAACTGGTAGCGGGAAAGTATTTGGAAAAAATAAATAGTAATAACCAAAACTAGCGAAACAAAGATACGAGGATAAACGAAACAGGGACAGCGAGGTTTGGCAATCAGGGGTGACAGGATGCAGGCAGGAAGATCACGAGGATGCTAATGGAGTTAGGGGGGAGGGGGTGACGGGGGGGGGGTAGGAGGAGGCGGTAGGAGTAGATGAGAGGGACAAGGGAGAAGGGAAGAAGGAGGAGGAGGGGGCGAGGAGGAGGTGGAGGAGGAGGAGGAGGAGGGGAGGAGGAGGAGGAGGAGGCGGGAGAAGGGAGGAGGAGGAGGAGAGTGAGGAGTAGTAGAGAAGGAGAGGAGGAGGAGGACGAGGAGGAGGAGGAGGAAGAGGAGGAGGAAGAGGAGGAGGAAGGAGGTGGAGGAGGAGGAGGAGGAGGAGGAGGAGGAGGAGGAGGAGGAGGAGGAGGAGGAGGAGGAGGAGGAGAAGGAGAAGGATAAGGAGAAGATGAGGACGATGCAGAGGAGGAAGATGAGAGGGGGGAGGGGCGGCGAGGTGGGGGGGGGGGAGAAGCTAAGCACCGTGGCCACCGAGTTCTTGGAGAAAGTAAATCGGCGGCGGTCAGTGGATCTGGCCCGCGACCTTTCACCTTCCCTTCTCTTCCTTTCCACTCTCCTGTTCCTATTTCTCCGTCATCCTTTTCACTCTTCCTTTTCATCGGTTGGTTCTTCTTTCTCCTAGTTATTTCTTCCCGTCCTTTCTGATTTTTTTCCTCTCTCTCTTCTGCTGTTTTTTGTTTTAATTTTCTGAGTACCTTCCCCCTCTCCGTCTTTCTCTCTCTCTCTCTCTCTCTCTCTCTCTCTCTCTCTCTCTCTCTCTCTCTCTCTCTCTCTCTCTCTCTCTCTCTCTCTCTCTCTCTTCTCCCTCATTTCTCTCTATCTCGTCGTCATTTCTCTTATCTTTCCCTTCTCTCTTCCTCTTTATTTCCTGATCCCTCCCTTTTCTTCCCCTTCATTTTCTTAATATATATAGGTATATTTATACATATACGAGTAAATATGTATCTCTATCTCTCTCTCTCTCTCTCTACACACACACACACACACACACACACACACACACACACACAAACAAACACACACACAAACAAACACACACACAAACAAACACACACACAAACAAACACACACAAACAAACACACACACATACAAACAAACACACACACACACAAACAAACACACACACAAACAAACACACACACACAAACAAACACACACACACAAACAAACACACACACACACAAACAAACACACACACACACAAACAAACAAACACACACACACACACACACGCACACACACACAAACAAACACACACACACACAAACACACACACACACACGCACACACACACAAACAAACACACACACACACACACACACACACACAGATTGCGGTCGTCAAGGCACGCAAGCAACAACGTAAATATTTTGCCTGAGAGGTAGCTGGAAAATGTCGGATAAATAACCATAATAATTAATAAAAGAAAAGCTGCATGAACAGCCAGGCAATGAGGAAGTAAACGAATAAAGATAATGAATTAATCAATTAAACAGAAAATAAATACAGAAAATAACCAAGTTGATGAATAAACTAAAATAACTAAATCAAGAAAAAATAGTCAAATAAATAAATGACGAAATAGAGAAATAGGTGAACAGAAAAGGAATAAATAAAAACAAGAATAAAGACGCGCGGACACTAACGACACGGCCGTCCGTGTTGCACGATGCACAATAACATACTAAAGCGGTTGTGGACGAGGATGCATTATGACAGAGTGGGAAGCTGACTACAAGGAACTCTGGCTGACGGCTGTATCACACTTGCTTGACAGCTGTGCCATGAAAGGCGCTCATTAAGAAAAGAAAGGGAAAAAAAACAGCCTAACAAGTGTAGAGTCATTAGCAGCCGCGCCAAGGTACGACAGGTGTACGATAAGGTGCGATAGGGTACGACAGCGGGAGGTGAATAGCGGCGAGAGAGAAAAGGGCCTTAGATTTTGATGGAAAGGCGGGCGGGCTGAAAGGAGGCTTTGCTCGTGGCGGACAGCCTGTCTGGTTGCAGGACGGGCGAGTTTAATGGGCGTTCAGGCGGGCTTACACAGATACATAGTTTAATATGCAGGAAAAGAAAGGAAAGTTCTCGGTATAGTAGCGTCTCGTCTCGCCTCGTCGCGTCGCGTCGCGTCGCTGTCTCTCTGTCTCTCTGTCTCTCTGTCTCTCTGTCTCTGTCTGTCTGTCTGTCTCTCTCTCTCTCTCTCTCTCTCTCTCTCTCTCTCTCTCTCTCTCTCTCTCTCTCTCTCTCTCTCTTCCTCTTTTTTTCTTTCTTTCTTTCTCTCGCTCTCTCTCTTCTGTATGTAGTTTATATTAAAGACATGGTAAAAAGGAAATACGAAATACAATTACTATATATTTACGTTTCGAATTAATATAAATTCCTCCTCAGGAGAAACAGCGATCTCGTAATGTTCCCGTCTGGTAAGCTATAGATAGTAATTGTATACAGTAATTGTTATAAGCCATATATAGTAATTGTAATTGAATACATACTATATTAGGAACATTGCGGTATCTTAAAGACAGGATCTACCACACTTACCTTTGGTCAGGCTCGCAGCCGGTGCTCGATTTGTCCTGCGAGGATCAACTGAAATGAAGGAAAAAGGGAAATGAGATAAATATTTGGAAAGGGGGGAGACTGCGATAAAATGCGGGATAAAAAGGGTAAGAGACGAGGAATATCGTAATAAAAAGATACAATGATAGAAATTATAGTAATAGCAATAATAATGTCCTTCGCGAGTAGTGTGATATCATACACCAACACTTCGTCCGTCACATAAAACAACGCTTACAAACACAAATCAGCATACCGACAGGCATAGTGGACATCGGCTGTCTCTTGTCACAACTGGCTAACATCACACCGTGTTTCTCGAGACCCCTTATGTATGTATATACTTTTTTCTCCTGTCTCCCTCATGTTTTTGTGGCCTCCTCCCTACCAGTCAGACCTGCCTCTCCCTCCCAGCCTTCTCGCATCACAAGGCCTAAGAATTTCTCATCCGACGCCTTCTACTTGTTATGATAACCTCTTCATCAGCTCCGATGGAATATTAATCTCATGCCAGCTTATAAGATAATTTGGGAAATGTAGTAAGCTATTTTCAAACTTTTATTTTTTTCGTTAGAAGCCATTAAATGTGGCAGAACATGCATTTTCTTTCTATGAGATATTACTACTTATTAAGAAAAATGAATGATCCAATTCTGAAAACCAAACTTTGAATAAAGCCTGCAAAAAAGAAAGAATGAACAAAAACTAATTCTTGAAAATCCGTGTTTTAATCAACTCGCAGATTTTTGTCATTTTTACAGTCAATTAAAACTAGTAACGTCTTTCCGTTGCGTAACCGGGATCGGCCTTGCAACCGATCACTGAATGGCAGAGTTGCGTCTTGAATTTCAGTTCGGCGTCGACCTCTGTAGGAGATATAGTAGCAAGTCCGAGAAATATGAAATCTAACACACAGTAATATGTGATATTACTCCGCTCTCGAAAACGCAACCTGGAATTAACAAAACTCGAAACTGCAAACAGAGAAACTTTCTCCCTATTTCTCCTGTCTCTTCAGAACAAATATGGACGGCGGCGTTATTTCACTCTGGCAAAGAAAGTGTTATTAAGCCGAGTGAAAAAAAAAAGGTTTTGAGATAAAAAAGGAAGATGAAACGAGCGCCGGGCAACTTATAAATGAGGTGTACGTAATAGGCCAAGTAGTTGGGATGATATATAATAGAGAGAGAAATAAAAATAAAAATAAAAATAAAAAAGGAAAAAGGAAAAGACAAGGAGGAAAAAAAATGAAAGAAAATGGGAGAAAAAAGGGAAATAAAAAACAGAGAAGAAAATTTTTAAAAAGAAAGATGAAAATAGACTCGTATTTAAATCTATACCTATATAAATATCTATGTATGTATCTATCTGTCTCTACATCTACAGATATATATATATATATATATATATATATAGAGAGAGAGAGAGAGAGAGAAAGAGAGAGAGAGAGAGAGGCAGATGAGTAAATAATAATAATACTAATAATAAAAATAACAATAATAATAATAATAACAACGAAGATAAAAATAATTATAACAATAAAAGTAACGATAACAACAATACCACTAATCACCATCATCATCATAACAATGGAAACAGAAATAGAGATAAGCAGCCAAGGCTCCCGCCCGCCGCCCGCGCCGCCGGAGCACGCCGCCGCAGGAGCGAACCCAGGTCAGCGCAGGTGAAAGTGGCCGAGGCAGTCACGCCGCTTTGTTGTGGCGGAGGGAGGGGGAGGGAGGGGAAGAAGCGGAGGGAAAGGAGGGAGGAGAAGGAGGGAGGAGAAGGAAGGAGGGGAAAGTGGGAGGGAAGGAGGGAAGGGAGGGGGGAGAAGAAAAGGAGGGAAAGGAGGGAAGGAAGGAGGGGGAGGAGGGGAAGGAGGGAGGGAGGGGAAGAAAAGGAGGGAGGAGAAGGAAGGAAGGGAAGGTGGGAGGGAAGGAGGGGAAGGAGAGAGGGGAGGAGGGAAGGAGGGGAGAAGGCTAATGGAGGAAGGGTAGGTCTGAGGGGAAAATTCAGGGATATTGTGAGGGGAGGTGGAAGCTAGGAGGCTGGTGGAGAGTGAGGGAGGGAGAGGTGGAGGAAGGGGAGGAGGTGGAGAGTGAGGGAGGGAGAGGTGGAGGAAGGGGAGGAGGTGGAGAGTGAGGGAGGGAGAGGTGGAGGAAGGGGAGGAGGTGGAGAGTGAGGGAGGGAGAGGTGGAGGAAGAGGAGGAGGTGGAGATCATGGGATAAGAATAAAAGTGGAGGAGAAAAGGCGGACGAGACGGCTAAAGGTGGAGGGATGTAGTTTGATGTGGATTAGCAGGTGGAGGGAAGAGTAGAAGGAGGGAGGAGGGGAGGGAGGGAGGTGATGCCCGGATAGTGAAGGTTATAGAAGATGATGATGATGATGATCAAGGCAAACCACAATAAGATACAATAATGAATAAAGTATAATGAATAAATAACCGTAATTATAGCAAGAAATGAATATTGCATCATAATGGAAGTTACAACAAAATGAAGGTCTAAAAGCAGACTTATTCAATTCGATGTAATGGTCTTGAATCGCAACAACAGATTTTATAATAGAATCGGATGCTCTATATTATTAAATGGTGATAATATCCGTTCAAGGTTAAGAGACACTGGCAATGCTGTGGGGGCTGCCTTCGTGGGACTGGGGACATTGGTAACGCTGCTAATTGAATGGCGGTTATGATTTAATGACTTTATCCGAGGCGCTGGCGCATACGCACATACACGCGCACGCACACGCACACGCAGATACACGCCAACGAAATCATCGCCTGTCATTATTGCTAACTATTTTCCCATCGTTGTGATCACCACTGCTACTACTGGTAAAGAGAATGGAGCTCAAAACATCAATAATAACTATACTAAGCGCCACAAATCACAAATAACAAAATAATTGCAATAATAATGATAATAACGCTTATAGTGATGATGATGATGATTATAATTATAATAATAGTAATAGTAAAAAGAATAATAACTGATAATCATACAAGAGAAAAACTCATTAAGGCGATAATAAGCCTATCCCGAGACACCCAGTCATCAGTCTGCAAGGTCTATTTTCTCGCATCTGACCCCATCTTCAGTAACACCAATAATACCCTTTGAAAAAAATAAAAAATAAAAAAATAAAAACGAAGAAAAAATAAAAAATAACAATTTGTAACAATTTTCACCTCAACACAATACGCTTTCACGAATAATAAGGGCGAAAGTCCTCGCTTTCATCCCAGCCCAGACACCCTTACAGTCCGCGTTCCCTCCTCCGGTCACTCCATCATGTAACGCGTCTGGCTAAACCACGGAATTCGCAATAATAATAAAATGATACAGACTTTAATTCCACGTTTGCCGATACTCAAGGTTGAGAATGAGATGGGCTGCCATCAGCATTATCTTCTTCGTCATCATTTTCTTCAATATCACCTGGTCTCGTTTTGAAATCGGGGAAGCACAAGCGGTGCTTCGAAGGCATATGCTGGCTGGGGTTTTGGATATGAGTAGCCTATGTAAATGTCTGTCTGTATGTATGTATATATACATATTATATATATATATATATATATATATATATTATATATATATTATATATATATATAATATATATATATATATATATATATGTGCGTTTGAGTATGGCGTCTACTCCTTAATGCAAGACTGTCACTGTCATACCCTCTGTCTTTGTCCATCGTTCTTGCAAGGATGTTGCAAGCACTAATCGCCGTCTGACAAGCGCGTCGTGCATGAAAAAACATCAGGGCAATGCTTGGAAAGTGTGCTCCTGTCGTGCTTGATTAGTCTTACTGTTTAAACCTTTAGCAAAAGTAAATTCTTCGGCCAAAGTCCTGGATACGTATCTTAACTTATTTTCCTATTCGGTGTAAACTATTAATTTAGAATTATGCCAAATGAATGGATAAATCATTTGCATAAAGTCCGGGGCAACTGGTGTATGTGAAACACTCAAAATCGCTGAGTATTTCTCGTCATCCAAGTTTCTCTCGCTCTTTCAGATGAACATGTGGATGGTGAAAAGCATTCTTATATGTGCATTTTAATAATGGTGTCCCTGCTGTTGGTAACAATGACGATGATGATAACAATAATGATAATGGTAATATCTTCTTCTCCTTCTCTTTCACTTCCCTTCTTCATCCTCCTCTTCTTCCCTCGTCTCATCCTCTCCTCTTACCTTCTCTTCCCCCTCCTCATTCCCCTCTTCTTCCCTCGTTCCAGCCTCTCCCTTTCATGTTCTCCCTACTCCTCATTCCATTCTCTCCTCTTCCTCCTCTTCTTCCCTTGTTCCGCTCTCTCCTCCTCCTCTTCTTCTTCCCATGTCCCACCCTCTCCTCTTCCTTCTCTTCTTCCCTCGTCCCATCCTCTCCTCTTCCTTCTCCTCTTCTTCCCTCGTCCCATCCTCTCCTCTTCTTCCCTCGTCCCATCCTCTCCTCTTCCTTCTCTTCCCCCTCCTCATGCCCCTCTATTCCCCTCGTTCCAGCCTATCCTCCTCTTCCTCCTCCTTCCCCGACCCTTGCCTGAGGAGTTCCTGATACCCTTTGCAGTCGGCTCTTCTTGGGACCCGACGGATAAGCGGCCTAAGCTCTGGGGCCTGGTTTTGTTTTACTTACTTTTGTTATTGATATCATCATATTACTATCATAATTATCATTAACATCTCTCTTATTTTTTATCATTATTATCATTATCATCACCATTACTTTTTTGTTCTTATTATCGTTATTGTTATTATTATTATTATTATTATTATTATTATTATTATTATTATTATTATTATTATTATTATTATCATTATTATTATTATAATACCATTACCATTATTATACGATTTATAATGGTAATCGCGTCGATTGTCAAAAAACTGAAACAAAATAACTTACTAAAGACATATTTACTGGCAATCACTCTCTTTGGGTTCTTCCTCGAAAAAGAAAATCGAATAAATATTACAGAAAAACAAGAAAAGGAAAAGAGAAAATTACAGAATTAAGGAAATTAGGAACGCCCCCCACTAACCCCGGGTCGCGTAAGAGAGATTCGTTGCTCGTGGCTTGCCCTTAAAGAAAGCAAACGAGCTGATTGGATAATTCCCGTACGGATAATTACGGTCTGAGTGGCAGCTTCCAATCCCCCGAGGCGAGTTGGGTTACTGGATATCCTCATTATCGTTTCATGTCGATAAATTTTTTTATTTCTTTTATCCAGGAGAGAAATGAGCTGTTTGGTGCTTTCGCTGGGGTTGTGTTATGGAGATTTTACAAATGGTTTACGGTGTTTTTTTGAGAAGGATACGGAGGGAGGGAGAGAGGGAGGGAGGGAGAGAGGGAGGGAGGGAGGGAGGGAGGGAGGGAGGGAGAGAGGGAGAGAGAGAGAGAGAGAGAAAGAGAGAGAAAGAGAGAGAAAGAGAGAGAGAAAGAGAGAGAGAGAGAGAGAGAGAGAGAGAGAAAGAGAGAGAGAGAGAGAGAGAGAGAGAGAGAGAGAGAGAGAGAGAGAGAGAGAGAGAGAGAGAGAGAGAGAGCAAAATTCGATTTGCTCAGACAACCTTATCCACAGAATGGTATTTTACAAAACCTTGGTTTAGGCAAAACCTCTCTTGCCTGCCCCTTCCTGATGATACCAAACGCGGACGCGAACGCTGAACACCTGCTCGGCGAGACAAGCGTGAACCCCACTGAACGAAAGTGAGCGTAAACTGTAGTGAAAATGGTCTCAAATCGCATTTCTCTCTCAAGCAGAAAGAAGGAGACAGAGAAAGAACAATAAAAAAGGAGGAAGGGGAAGAGAAAGCCTGTCGCCCCCCGCCATGAAAGCCATCCACAGGCGGCCGAGTGCTAATCGAACCCATTTCATTCAAATCAGATTCCCGTATTTGAATATCTGCCGCCACTTGGTTGTTACGGGCTGGCAGGCGAGGGGAAGGGGGGAGGGGGGCGATAGTGAAGAGGATGGTGATTCTTTAGGCGATGAAAATGAAAATTAAACCGCAGGTGATGGTTAATATGCTTGAAATGATGGTGAAGGTGACACTATTTGAACTGATGGTGAAATGACTGCCAGGGTGATAGCAATGGTCGAGTTAATGGTAAAAATGGTTGATGGAGAATTTTATATGCTTGAGGTAATGGTGAAGACGAAGGAGGTACTTGATGGTGACGATCATAATAATTCTGGAGCTGATCATGAAGATGACAGTGCTTCTTAAGGGGATGGTGAGTGAAAATAATTCTGGACATGATAGTGAAAAAAGAGAAAGTGCAGATTAGAGTGACACTGATCCATGAGATTATGAAGGAAATCTATGCAGGTAATCGTGATGACTAAATGGCCAGGCTTGACTTGACCCAAATTAAGGGAACCGCCGTCACGTCACTCAGCGCCTCTCGCCTTGCTGCCCGAATCGGCGGGATGTTTTTGTCGGAGTGCTGGGAGGTGGGGAGGGAGGGAGAGGGAGGGAGGGAGGGAGAGGGAGAGGGAGAGAGAGGGAGGGAGAGGGAGAGAGAGGGAGGGAGAGGGAGAGAGAGGGAGGGAGAGGGAGAGAGAGGGAGGGAGAGGGAGGGAGGGAGAGGGAGAGGGAGAGAGAGGGAGGGAGAGGGAGAGAGAGGGAGGGAGAGGGAGAGAGAGGGAGGGAGAGGGAGAGAGAGGGAGGGAGAGGGAGGGAGGGAGGGAGAGGGAGAGGGAGAGAGAGGGAGGGAAAGGGAGAGAGAGGGAGGGAGAGGGAGAGAGAGGGAGGGAGAGGGAGAGAGAGGGAGGGAGAGGGAGGGAGGGAGGAGAGGGGGAGGGAGAGAGAGGGAGGGAAAGGGAGAGAGAGGGGAGGGAGAGGGAGAGAGAGGGAGGGAGAGGGATGAGAGAGAGGGAGGGAGATGGGAGGGAGGGAGGGAGAGGGAGAGGGGAGAGAGAGGGAGGAAAGGGAGAGAGTGGGAGGGAGAGGGAGAGAGAGGGAGTGAGAGGGAGAGAGGGGAGGAGAGGGAGGGAGAGGGAGAGAGAGAGGGAGAGGGAGAGAGAGGGAGGGAGCAGGGGAGAGAGGGAGGGAAAGGGAGGGAGAAGGGAGAAAGGGGAGGGGAGGGAGAGAGAGGGGAGAGAGGGAGGGGAAAGGGAGGGGAGGGAGAGTGAGAGAGGGGGGAGGGGGGGGAGGGGAGAGGGGAATGAGAGAGAGAAGAGAGAGAGAGAGAGAGAGAGCGAAGAGAGAGAGAGAGAGAGAGAGAGAGAGAGATTAGAGAGAGAGTGAGAGGAGAGAGAGAGTGAGAGAGGAGAGGGAAAGGGGGGGAGGGAGGGAGGGAGGGAGGGAGGGAGGGGGGGATGGGAGGGAGGGAGGGAGGGAGGGAGGAAGGGAAGGAGGGAGGGAGGGAGGAAGGGAAGGAGGGAGGGAGGAAGGTAGGGAGGGAGGGAGAGAGAGAATAAACACAGGAAACAAGAACAAAGTGTCGAGAGAAAGAGCAAGAGGGAGAAAGGAAGGGAAGGAAAAACAGAATAAAAGAGGAGGAAGAGAATGGCTCCAAGCTATGCCATTCATTATTCGCGAATCGAAAAATCTTTAAAGAGTTTTACATGTTTGACCACGTTTCCTCGTTTACGAACGATTGAATGCTGACTTTTTATCTTTTCTCTTTACATTGTGAACGTTTTTTTGTGTGTGTGCGTTTGTGTATTTGTGTGTGTGTATGTGTGGTGTTTTGTGTGTGTGTGTGTGTTGTGTTGGGTGTGTGGTGTGTTGTGTGTGTGTGTGTGTGTGTGTGTGTGTGTGTGTCAGCGCGCACGTGCGTGCGTGTGAATGTGTTTCTTTTTTTATTGCATGCCTCCCCCCCTTGTTCATGGTTTGCCAAATCCCCTTTCCCGTGCTCGACCGCTATCGCGCGACCTCGGCGAGAAGGGCGTCTAAATGCCTGAAGGTGGAGGCAACGCGCTCTCGATAGCATTTACTGCAGCGTCTTATCTGGGCCATTTCTCTTTCCAAAGTCACTCAGGGAAAATTCAAGCTGTTCGTTTTCTGTTTCGATATGTCATCATCAGCGCTATCTCGATTCCTCTGGTGATGGCTTTACCTTCGGTGTTTAAGAGAGAGAGGGAGAAGGAGAGGGATAGAGAAGAGAGGGAGAGGGAGGGAAGGAGGAAAGGGAAGGGGAGGGGGAAGGGAGGAGGGAGGGAGGGGGGGGAGGGGGGGAGGGAGGGGGGAGAAAATGGAAGAAAAGAAGAGGGGGAGAAAGGGAAAGGGGAGAGGAAAAAAGAAGGCGAGAGAGGGTAGATAAAGAAGAGAAGCGAAATAAAAAAACAAACAACCAGAAGAACCTCAGGGCCCCCCCCCCCCTTTCCTCCTCGACAGACCGGAAAAAGAACTGAACCCGTACATATCACTTCATTGTCTCAATCAAAGCACGCCGTTGCCCCTCGAGATAAAAAATCCCTTCGCGAGGGGGAAATACAGGGGTTTGGGATCCTGCAAGCCATAAAGACAGGAACAAGGGCGAAGCGAACACGAGGGAAAAGGGCAAAAAGGGAAAAAGAAGAAGGGGAAGGGGAAATGCGAAATTGAGATAGAAATAAAGGTGGAGGAAGACGGACGGATAAATGAGAAACAAAGACAGGTAAATACAGAAATAAGGGGGACACAGAAAGACAGAGAAGATAGAGGAGAGGAGGAGAGAAAAGGGGAGGAGAGAGGAGAGAGAGAGAAGAGAAGAGAGAGAGAGGGGAAGAGAAAGGAGAGAGAGAGAGAGAGAGAGAACCCTGCATCACCCAAGAAAAAAGCGAAGCAAAGGACGTCATGACTTTGGGCGAAGAGTTGGAAGTCAAGGGGAGGGAGGGAGACAAGCGGAAATCAGAAGATCGGACGCCATGTCATTTTGTGACATATTACTCAGTTAATCACAGTGTACTCTGGTACCCCCCCTCCCCCATCCTACCCTTGCACACATTTGGGAGAATTTGGGGGGAGGGAGGGGGGGGGGGGAGGGGGGGAGGGGGGGGGAGGGGAAGGGGAGGGGAAAAGGGAGGGGGGGAAAAAAAAGGAGGGGAAAAGAGGAAAAGGGGAAAAAAGGGATTGGGGTGGAAGGAGAAAAACGAGAAGAGAAGGAGAGAGATGGAAAGGTTTTTGGGAAAAAAAAATAAAAAAAGAAGGGATGGGGAAAAACAAGAAAAACAAGGAAAGATTTAGTAGCAAGGCAAGGGCCCGTCGACGACTTGCCCTCCCCCGGGTGTGTTGGGGGGGGGGGGGTGATGGGCGAAGACGCGTGGGAAATGAGGTCCCCGGGGCCCCTGTCGAGGGAAAGGAGGTCGGCCTGGATAGACGGAGGATCTGCTTGCGAGGATTTTAGGGGAAGGACCCAAAGGAACGGGAAAAGGGAGCAATTTAAAAGAGTTTGAAGAAGATAAAAAACATACATACATACGTACATACACACATTCACACGCACTCGTGCCACTGAACTATGAGTTAGGGAACTGAAGTTAAACAAAAATAAAACAAAAAAACATACCAACAAGGTCCTATCCTCTCACCCACACACACACGCACGTACACAGAGCATCCCAAAGGCTGAAATAACCGCAAGTGAAAGCAAAAAGGCCCTCCTCCTCCCCTCCAACTCGAGCGCTTTGGTGATCCTTAAAAAAAAAGAAAAAAGGGCGGCTCGCGAAGGCCCCGCCCCACGCGCTCGGACGCCCCTGCGATGAAGGGAAAGTGACTGTAATTATGCTTTTTTGTTGTTTAATTGTCGTAACGTGGACTTTGGCACTCGCCCGATACGCCTGGGCGAGAGGGAGATGTGAAGGGAAGGGGGGAGAGGCGACCGGCGAATAGGCGGGGGGATTTGCGAGGATGAAAGTGTGAGAGGAGGAGAGGCGGGAATCATTGGAAAAGAATGAGGCAAATCGATGTGCTGAATGGCTGGCCAGGGAACACATTAATGGATACTTATCTAATATGATTTGATAAACTCAAGCAAAGCAACGAATATACAACGTCATATACAACAGCAACACCGCTCACAAAACACACACACACACACACAAAAC
>NC_061827.1:1224946-1229946 GCF_019202785.1 Penaeus chinensis | reverse complement strand
TTTTCATTAAATCAACCGATATCAGGTCAAGAAGTTTTATTGAAAGACTGACAAAACTGAGAGGAGAGACGTTAAAGAGACAGGAAGCTCGGATAGCCGATGGTTATGGCAGCAGCGAACACAGAAATGTCTTTTTTTTCTCTCACTTTAATTTTCCCCCCTTCTCCCTCCCTATCTCCTCTCCCCCCCTCTCCCACCCCCTCCCCAAATGCGCGTGAAACAAGGGCATCAAAACCACAACCTGAACAAACACAATGTGCAATCATGACGGTCATCGAAAGGTACCTTCCCCCCCACTCTTGCCCCGCCCTTCCCCCTTTTCGCTTTCTGCCTCTTGCGTAACTTGTTGAAAAAAGGGAGGGAGAAGCAGACAGGCAGAGAGAGGCAGACAGACACACAGACAGATACACAGATCTCTCTCTCCTTCTCTCTCTCTCTCTCCCCCCTCCCTTCTCTCTCTCCCTCCCTCTCTCTCTCTCTCTCTCTCTCTCTCTCTCTCTCTCTCTCTCGCTCTCTCTCTCTCTCTCTCTCTCTCTCTCTCTCTCTCTCTCTCTCTCTCTCTCTCTGTGTGTGTGTGTGTGTGTGTGTGTGTGTGTGTGTGTGTGTGTGTGCTGTGTGGTGCAGCGGTAGCGATCTCGTCTAGCAATCTTGCTGCCCTGCGTTCAAATCCCTCGCCGCCAGTGGATGGTAACCCCGGCCATTCCTTGCACACAGTGGATAGTTTAGAAGCAAAATGAAACAGACAGTATGTCACACCAAGAATATCCATTGTAACAAATGGAATCAAATTAAAACCTAAACCTCTCTCTCTATCGCAGCGTGTGTGTTCACCTTCTCCCTCTTGCGTAACTTTGCTGAAAAGGAGAGAGAAGCAGGCAGACAGAGAGAGGCAGACAGACACATAGACAGATACACAGATCTCCCCCCCCCTCTCCCTCTCACTCTCTCACTCTCTCTCTCTCTCTCTCTCTCTCTCTCTCTCTCTCTCTCTCTCTCTCTCTCTCTCTCTCTCTCTCTCTCTCTCTCCCTCACCCTTATTCAGGCCTGAGAATCGAGTGCCCCGAATATTCTAGAATATATTGCGAGGCGGAAGGTAGGAAAGGAAAGGGGGGGGGGTTAGGTTAACAGAAAAAAAAACTATTATTATTCGCGTAGCGCCCCACCCCTTATAACGGAAGAGAAAATAAATGAAAAGAAAAAGTGCTGAAGGGATAGCGTATTTCCCCCTTTTCCTCCTCCCAGGACCGTTCATAGGCACCTCGAAAATTCCCACCGTTGATATTGTTTCCTGCTTTCTAGATTTTGCCGAAGAGACGGACCTATATTAATTATTAGATTTTATTAACACCATTATTATTCCAATTTCGTTCTTTTCTTAAATTCCTTGGTCGCTCTTCTATTCTTTCCTATTCCCACATTCTCGTTTGCTTTCACTTATTCTCCTCTTTCCGTCCTTCTGTTCATTCGCCTCCCCTTACTTACTGGCTATCACTCTAGAAAGTATTACTAGGCATAATAACTGACTGACGTAGACCGGAAATTCGCTCAAAATCTCCTACAGAAATCAACAAGCGACCAATACCATAGCAGAGACAGAGACTTTCTATTGAATCACCTGATATATCAATCAATAATCTTCCTACTTATGAATTATAACATCCTTTAATGTTTACGGAATGCGGTGTGCCTCATAACGTAAGTAAAATCCCCTTCCCACTGCCCACGAACGCACCAACGGCACAAATTCACAGAAAAATCTAACACAGGAATCTCGAATCGATGAAGCGATGTTGAAGTACACAGCCTTTGCCTTTGATCTTCCACCAATCAAGGCCACGAATAAAATTATCGTAATTTCAAATATGGAATAAATAGACAGAGGTTCTTACATTATTAGAGATCGCCAAAGACAAGGGAGAAAAGAGAAAGAGGGGGAGAGGGAAGAGAGGAAGAAGGGAGAAGGGAAGGAGAAGGAGAGGAGGTGGTAAAAAGAGATGGAAGACGAAGAGGAGGAGGAAGAGGACTAAGATATAATACTCCTTAATGTGCAAATACTTTATTCGTAGTTAAAAAGAAATATTAAAAAAGCTAAATATATGTACTTGCTATAACAATGTTGACGAAATTGCATTGTTATTTTCTCTTCCTTCGCCTATTCCTCTATTTCTCTTTATCTCTCCCCCACCTCCCTTATCTATTTGATTAGTTGCTGTCTATGTCGACCACCTCGTTTTTTTAATTTCTCCCTTTTTTGTACTTTTAACTTCTTTCTCTTCTTTTTTTTTAAATTTTCGTGCATCTGTTACCAAATTTCCCCCATTTATTCCTCTTCTGCTTTCTTAATGGAGGAAGAGGAGGAGGAAAAGGAGGATATGAAAAGGAGGAAGGAAGATACACAGCACAAAATGAAAGACAAAGGAAAGAAATGGAGACCGATTCGAGCCATGGCAATGGATATATACCCAGAAGACAAAATAATACACACACACACACACACACACACACACACACACACGCACACACACACAGCCCGGCGACGAAAGCAGTAAGCGACATTACCTGGAGGCCCCCCCCCCCCCCCCCCCCCGGCGCCCCACATACCTGCAGGAAGAGAAAACACACTTGAGAAGGACCGTAATTAAGCAAATGCGGAGGACAAACAGGTGATAATCCTCGTCTTCTTCTCGTCTCTGCTTTCGCTCTCTGGTGCTTCCTTTATTTCGTTTTGTTTGGTTTTCTTTCGCTATCTCTTTTATTGTTTTTCTTATTTCCCTCTCTTTCTTCTTTTTCTTTCATTCGCCTTCTTTCGTTTACTTTCCTTTCACTCTTTCTTCTTTCTATCTCTTCCCCTAATTTCTTCCTCCCCTTCCCCTTTCTCCTCCCTTCCTCCCCCCCTCCCTCCTTCCTTCCTTCTCTTCCTCCCTTCCTTCCTTCCTTCCTTCCTTCCTTCCTTCCTTCCTTCCTCCCCCCCCCCCCCCCCCCTGGCCTCCGTGACAACGCCCGAAAAGCGTTCCCTCTTGTTATTCTTACTGTGTCTCTCTCTCTTCTTTTGTTCCATCACTTCCTGGTTCTTCTTCCGCATTATTCCTATTTACTAATTTACTAAGTTCTAATTTGGTTCATTTAAAATTCTGAAAAAATCAGTTTTCTTGGTTCCTTTCTGTATTGCCTTCTGTTCATATCTATAATTTCGTCTTCCTCCTTTCTTTCTCCCTGTTATTATCATCATTATCATTATCACCATCCTCATTACTGTTATTTTCATTATCATCATTACTATTATAATCATCATTATGATCATCATCATCATAATCATCATCATAGTCATTATCATTATTATTATATTACACAAGCACTCACACGGGACTGAAGAAAGTGCTAAGCCTCACGGATCCACATTTGCATTCACTTAATAAACTTTCAACAACTTCCACCTCCATTTAGTGCCTCGCTTCCGTAAACACAAATAACTGATTAATTATCTTTTATTGCCTGTTTCTCTCCTTCTCCCCCTCCTTCGCCTATCCCACCCCCACCCCTCCACTAGCCTAGTCCCTCTCCTCCGTCCCTTCCCTCCCCCCATCCACCCGGTCTTATCCACTTAACCCCCCCTCCCCCCCCCCTCCATCATCTCCTCCAACTACTCCTCGCCCCTTCCACCCCCTCCCCCACCCCCCACCCCCCACCCCCTCATCCTCGGAAACAAGTCGTGAGAAATTAGTGATTCGCTTTCACTTGACAAGTTATTAGGAGAAAAAGAAGAAGAAGATGATGATGATGATAAAGAAGAAGGAAAAAAGAAGAAAATGAAGTAGAAGGGGAAGAAGAAATAATGAAGAAAAAGAAGAAGAGGAAGAAGGATGATGATGAGGAGGAGGAAAAAGGAATAGATGCAGTAGGGGAGGAGAAGGAAGAGGAGAAGGAAGAGGAGGAGGTATAAGATGTAGGAGAAAGGCGAGAGAAAGAAAATGATAAAGAGAATATGATGAAACGGAATATTTAGTCATAATGTCTATACAATATAATTTCCATTTATACATGAAACTGAAGTTATGTTTTTTTTTTTTTTTTTTTTTTTTTTTCTCAATAAACGATTCAAGGCAAGAGAGATTCACGCCACCTGTTCGACCCGCCTGTTTCGCTGCGCTTCGCTCGCCTCGCTTCTTTTGGTTCTCGTGCTCGCTATATCCACTCGTTAAGTGGGATATGTTTTCTCTTACGCTCTCTCTCTCTCTAACTTCTCTTTCTATCATCCTTTCTCTCTCTCTCTCTGTATCAACATCTATTTGCCTATCTATATGCGTTCTCTCTAAAACTATGTTTCTTTACACTTTACGTAACTGTCTGTCTTTCTGCCTGTCTTCTCGTCACGGATATGTCTCAATTTTTCACCCGTTCTTTCTTTCTCTCTTTCTCTCATCTAAAACACTTTCACTGTTTCGCTAAATGCTTTAAAATTCTGTCCTCTATCATTATCAATATCATCATTACTATTATCTCTCTCACTATCATCTTCGTTGAATTTAATACAGATTTGATTTCATCACCTGAAACCCCATACAATACGCCTAAATTTTTTATTATTTATTTTTTGTTATGTTTTTTTCTAAGACCCCTTCTCCTCCTCTATCCTCCATCTTCTCTTATCCCTTCCCATCTATGTTTTTTTTTTTTTTTCTCTCCTATTTCCTTAATCCTTTCCCTCTCCAATTGTTTTGCCGGTCTTCCGCCTCTCGAGTCGCGCGTCCTTGTGGAAGGAGGGTTTTGTGCCAATACCTGTTGGGGCTGCGAGAGGGCCGGGGCATCCGCGCTGGACGGCGACGGGGGGAGGCCGAGGAGGGGGTGGAAAGCCATTCAAATATAGTCATTGGAGCACATCAGACAGATAGACAGACAGACAGACAGGCAGACAGACAGACAGACAGACAGACAGACAGACAGGCAGACAGACAGACAGACAGACATACACACACACAAACAAACAAACAAACACACACATA
>NC_061827.1:1202446-1214946 GCF_019202785.1 Penaeus chinensis | reverse complement strand
TTTCCCTTTTTTTGACATTTAATATTTGAAGAAAGATATGTTTCAGTTCTTACCACTTAGTTACTTCTGCATTCACATCATGTTAATAAAACCTTCAAAACAAAGACAAGAAAAATAGCGAAAATTTGCATTGATTTCAACAATTTCAACAATAGCCAATATAAATTGCGGAATGATATAAAGCGAGTTGAAAAAGATAAGGAAATATATAGACTTTGAAATTACGTGAAATAACAATTATGATCAAATGTAGAAACCAACTAACAAAAACAAGTGAACAGCTGAATGATACACGGAACAAATAAATCTGAGAAATGGGAAAACAAGAGAAAAACGCAGACAGAAAGGTGAAGAAATTGTCTCGATAAATATCAATAAACGAAATGAACATACGTACGAATGATAAAAAAAGAAAGCAAGGCGAAATTACAAATATAAGACAAGTAAGTAAATATAGAAGCAAATAATGAAGGAAATACACATACGTCAAACAGATATGTAAACAAATCTTCCCGTTTTCTGTTCGCTCGAGTGACCAAACGGAACAGCGTTACCCCATTTTTTCCTTTCTCTCTCTCTGCTCCAGCTGTGCCTCTACATCTATCTACGAGACTTATATATATATGACAAATAAGACCTATTTACACCCCATTGCTTATAAAAACCTTCTCCCCCCATTTCCCATACACTCCCCCTTCCCATTCTTTAAACGGGACTGTCACGAGCGGTAACGGTGTGTAAGCGACCGAAAACTTGGTCGTGTGCGGGCGAAGGAGAGGGAAGGAGGAGGAGGAGGAGGAGGAGGAGGCGGATGAGGAGGAGGAGGATTAAGGGAGGAATGATGAGGAATAGTATGAAGAGTATTACTAGGAGTTCATATGATTACATATGTAGTACCTATTACTATCTATTATCAATCATATACCTAGGAATCTTTATTACTACTATTAAATATTAATATTTATTAGTATTAGTCTGATTATGATAAATGAGCATATTATGAGTAGTATGCTAACTTCTTACGTTATGATTCGTATTCGTATTCGTCTATCAAGAGGAGAGGATGAGGATGTGCTTCTAAATTCTGAAGATTAGGACGAACGATGATTCATCTGCTGTAATTCATATTAGTAGGATGATTATAAAGATGTTCTTACTCTGCGTAAAGATGCGGCGTCAGTGTAGGAGTATTCTGAAATAGGATTGTAATAGGAGGTATGGAGTAGATGAATTAAATATTCTTAATATTATATTATTATGTATTATTATTATTAAATCTTAGTAATATTATTATTATTATTCATATAATATTATTAAGAGTATAATAGGATTAGGATAAATATGAGTTCAGATGAGGAGGTGAGGATGAGAAATATTATTAATATTATTATTATGATTATATACATCTTATTAATGCGGCTTAGTAGGAGAAATAGTATTAATATGCTTATTATTATTATAAATATGTATGAATATATTATTATTATGCGTAAAGAGTATGTATATGAGTATTATTTCTTACCTATCTTAAATATGATTATTATGGATTATACAATCTGCTTAATATTATTATGATGATTATACATATGCTGACTATTATTATAGATTATATAAATTTATTCATCTTATTATTCTTATTAGTAAAATTATGATTAATATTATTATGGTAGTAGTTAAATAGTAGTAAGAGGAGGAAGGATTGAGTAGAAATAGTATTGATTATGATTAAGGAGTAAGATTATGATTAGTATTATTAGAATACTTATTCCAATAGTAGTATTATTTATAAGCTTATTGAAGAGGAGGAGTAGTAGGAGAAAGATGAGGATGAGGATGGATGAGATAAGAGGAGGAAGATGATTATTAGTATGATGATGATATATGATATTCTGAAAGACGATGAGGGGAAGTATTGATATTAGCATTAGGAAGATTGCTGAGATAATATTATGAAAGATTATTCTGATGATTATTCGTTTAAAGAGGAGATAGGAGGCAGAAAGAGGGAGAAAGAGGAGGAAGAGGAGGAGGAGAGAAAGAGGAGTGAATAAAGAGAGGAAGAGAGGCAGGAGGAGGAAGAGGAGGAGGAGAAAGAGGAGAGGAAGAGGAGAGGAGGAGAAAGGGAGGAGGAGGAGTAGAAAGAGGAGGAAGAGGAGGAGGAGGAGAAAGAGGAGGAGGAGGAGAAAGAGGAGGAGGAGGAGAAAGAGGAGGAGGAGGAGAAAGAGGAGGAAAAGGAGGAGGAGGAGAAAGAGGAGGAAGAGGAGGAGGAGGAGGAGAAAGAGGAGGAAGAGGAGGAGGAGGAGGAGAAAGAGGAGGAGGAGGAGAAAGAGGAGGAAGAGGAGGAGGAGGAGGAGGAGAAAGAGGAGGAAGAGGAGGAAGAGGAGGAGGAGGAGGAGGAGGAGGAGGAGAAAGAGGAGGAAGAGGAGGAGAAGAAAGAGGAGGAAGAGGAGGAGGAGGAGGAGGAGAAAGAGGAGGAAGAGGAGGAGGAGGAGAAAGAGGAGGAAGAGGAGGAGGAGGAGAAAGAGGAGGAAGAGGAGGAGGAGGAGGAGAAAGAGGAGGAAGAGGAGGAGGAGGAGGAGAAAGAGGAGGAAGAGGAGGAGGAGGAGAAAGAGGAGGAAGAGGAGGAGGAGGAGGAGAAAGAGGAGGAAGAGGAGGAGGAGGAAGAGGAGGAAGAGGAGGAGGAGGAGGAGGAGAAAGAGGAGGAGGAGGAGGAGGAGAAAGAGGAGGAAGAGGAGGAGGAGGAGAAAGAGGAGGAAGAGGAGGAGGAGGAGAAAGAGGAGGAAGAGGAGGAGGAGGAGAAAGAGGAGGAAGAGGAGGAAGAGGAGGAGGAGGAGGAGGAGAAAGAGGAGGAAGAAGAGGAGGAGAAAGAGGAGGAAGAAGAGGAGGAGAAAGAGGAGGAAGAAGAGGAGGAGGAGGAGAAAGAGGAGGAAGAGGAGGAGGAGGAGGAGAAAGAGGAGGAAGAGGAGGAGGAGGAGGAGAAAGAGGAGGAAGAAGAGGAGGAGGAGGAGAAAGAGGAGGAAGAGGAGGAGGAGGAGGAGAAAGAGGAGGAAGAGGAGGAGAAGGAGAAAGAGGAGAAAGAGGAGGAAGAGGAGGAGGAGGAGGAGGAGGAGTAGAAAGAGGAGGAGGAGGAGTAGAAAGAGGAGGAAGAGGAGGAGGAGGAGAAAGAGGAGGAGAAGGAGGAGGAGGAGGAGAAAGAGGAGGAAAAGGAGGAGGAGGAGGAGAAAGAGGAGGAAGAGGAGGAGGAGAAAGAGGAGGAGGAGGAGAAAGAGGAGGAAGAGGAGGAGGAGGAGGAGGAGGAAGAGGAGGAGGAGGAGAAAGAGGAGGAAGAGGAGGAAAGAAAGAGGAGGAAGAGGAGGAGGAGGAGAAAGAGGAGGAAGAGGAGGAGGAGGAGAAAGAGGAGGAAGAGGAGGAAGAGGAGAAAGAGGAGGAAGAGGAGGAAGAGGAGGAGGAGGAGGAGGAGGAGGAGGAGAAAGAGGAGGAAGAGGAGGAGGAGGAGGAGAAAGAGGAGGAAGAGGAGGAGGAGGAGAAAGAGGAGGAGGAGGAGGAGGAGGAGGAGGAAGGGGAGAAGAAGAAGAGGAGGAGGTGAATAAGAAGAATGTGGAGAAGGAGGAGGAGGAAGGGGAGAAGGCGAAGGGGAAGGAAAAAAAAAGAGGAGGTGAAAAAGAAACAGGAGGAGAAGGAAAAGGATATATTACGGGCCATAATGGATATAACCAGGATAAAGATAAAGATGAAGACTAAAATCACACTCTATGTTATATAAGATTTTTTTTCTATAAAAAAAAATATATATATAATATATAATAAAAGCGTAAAATCAAGAAACTAGCCATGGCCCCTAAAAACCCATTTTTTTGTGATCATGTAAATCCATTCATAAAAGAAAATAAGCAACAGTGAAGTAAGTCCAAAAATGAAAACAAATAGCGCCGTTTCCCCCGCGTTTTTATCTGTATCCCGATCGGTGCGCTTGGCATACTTCACACTTGTAAACTCAACGAACACACTCGAGGCTCATTTAAAATTCAAGCATTTGTTCTCCCCCCCCCACCCCCCGCGACAGAACTTGGGGAATTTAAACTGTAAGATCTTTGTTTTAATGAAGGTGGCGTTTTCTCCTTTATTTCTGTTTAAATGTTTTTTTAAGGAGTTGCCAGTAATCTTTTTATGTAGCTATACGATCTGATAACATTGTAAGGATGATTTAACTTGTATGTAATTTAATTATATTTATGCTTTATACTTCTAAAATCCGCAAATTCAACTAGCTTTTGCGATAATGTCAATAATAATAACAATAATAATTTAAAAAGTAATATTTACATTATATATATATATATATATATATATATATATATATATTATACTGCATGGAGAATAATCGAAACTTCTCATCAATAATGCATATTCCCAAACACTGGCTTCTTGGAGTGTCACATAAACTCGTTGCAAAATCAAACCCAATCGGCGATGCCAATAACTTTGCAACAATACCGAGACCCTCGCCGTGCTCTGCAATATTGCAGCGCAACGATAATTAGGCTTGAACGTCACATCGGTGAGTTGCACGCAAGACATAAAGAAGAAGCTTGAAGAAGAAAGGGGCGAGGAGGAGGAGGAGGAGGAGGAGGAGGAGGAGGAGGAGGAGGAGGAGGAGGAGGAGGAGGAGGAGGAGGAGGAGGAGGAGGAGGAGGAGGGGTAGGAGGAGGAGGGGGGGTAGGAGGAGGAGGGGGGGAGGAGGGGGAGAGGGAAAGGGAAGGAGAGAAGGAAGAGAGGGGAAGGAGGAGAAGAAGAAGAAAGAGGGGACAAGGAGGACGAGGAGAAGGGGTTGGGGAGATGGGGCTATAAATGTATTGTAGTTCCACATTAGAATGATCCGGTCTACTGCTTCTTGGTCCGATTAGAGCGTGTGGGAGAGGGAGGGAGGGAGGGGGAGGAGGAGGAGGAGGAGGAGGAGGAGGAGGAGGAGGAGTAGGAGGAGGAGGAGGAGTAGGAGGAGGAGGAGGAGGAGGAGGAGGAGGAGGAGGAGGAGGAGGAGGAGGAGTAGGAGGAGGAGGAGGAGGAGGAGGAGGAGTAGGAGGAGGAGTAGGAGGAGGAGGAGGAGGAGGAGGAGGAGGAGGAGGAGGAGGAGGAGTAGGAGGAGGAGGAGGAGGAGGAGTAGGAGGAGGAGTAGGAGGAGGAGGAGGAGGAGGAGGAGGAGGAGGAGTAGGAGGAGGAGTAGGAGGAGGAGGAGGAGGAGGAGGAGGAGTAGGAGGAGGAGGAGTAGGAGGAGGAGGAGTAGGAGGAGGAGGAGGAGGAGGAGGAGGAGGAGGAGGAGGAGGAGGAGGAGGAGGAAGGTAAGGGAGAAAAGAAGAAAGGAGAGAAGGGAAAGGGATGGATGGGTGGAGGGAAGAAAGGAGACATAGGGGGGGAGGAGTGGGGGAGGAAGATAGGGGAGAAATGAAGAGGAAGGGAGGATGGAAGGATGAACGGCTGGATGGGTAGACAGATGAATGGAGGAAGGGAGGGAGGGAGCAAGAACGGAGGAAGACGAAAGGAGGAGGGATGGATAGAGGGAGGAAGGAGTGAAATGTAGAGGAGAGGGAAAAGGTAGAAAAGGTAGGGCAAAGGGAGAGAGAAATACTTTTTTCTCCATTGAAAATTTGTGCAACATTTTCGTGTCTTTGACCCCCTCCCCTAATTCTCTTTACCACCCCACCATTATCACCCTTTATCCCCTGCACCACAATTTCTCCTCCTTCCCATCCCCCCCACCACCACTCTCCCCCCCCCACATCACTTCCCCCTCCTCCTCCGCCTTCCCCTTCCTTCCTCCTTCCTCCTCTTCCCTCCCAGGATGTGACCCCCCCTAATTCTCCTTCTCCCCCCCCCCTCAATCGCGGGCTGGCCATGCACGACCACAACCGGCCTCTTCCTCCGGAACTCTTGCAGGATGTTGGGGGGGGGGGAGGAGGAGGGAAAAAAAGGCAGAGGAAGAGGAGGTGGAGGAGGGGTGGAAGGAGGAGGAGAGATTAAAAGAGATAGATGAAATGTAGTCATTACCTAACATAACACATTAATTCAAAATCTGTTGCACTTCCTTGTCTTGCAATTGGCAACATTGGCCACGCTCCAGAAACCAAAGCGCATTGGTTATTTGTAAATCTCTTCTGGCAACACTGTTTGGACTGGCCAGCGAAATGGGATGGAGAAAAAATAAATAGTGAATGGAATAAAAAGGGGAGGAAGAAAGAGACAGGATTACTCAGGAGTATGTGGAAGGACCGATAAAATTTAGGTAGGACAAGAAAATTGGAAATATAATCTTAAACACAAACGCGCGCGCACACACACACACACAAAGGATAAAAGTGATGCATAAATGGATGACGTACGTACGTACATACACACACACACACACACACACACACACAGAGAGAGAGAGAGAGAGAGAGAGAGAGAGAGAGAGAGAGAGAGAGAGAGAGAGAGAGAGAGAGAGAGAGAGAGAGAGAGAGAGAGAGAGAAATAGAGAAATTATGGAGTTCATGTACGGTGGGGGGGTGGGGGGTGAGTCCACCAGCTCATAATTAAGGACAAAACAGCACCCAAGGCAGAATCATGGGGGGGGGGGGGGGGAGAAAGTGTGAGCGATTGGGAGTTCGAGGGGGAGGGGTGGGGTGGGGTGGAGGCCCTATGCCCAAGCCTATTTATGCCCGACTAACTTGACCCCCATTAGGTGATGCCCCCAGGTTCTGTATGACCCTACTCCCCTACACCCCCTACCCCACCCCCCTCTTTGGCCCCCATCCAAGAGAATGTAGCATTTCCGGTCTTGGGGCTTCGAGGCTGCCCCTGACGATGGAAATGGGTGATGAGGCTACTGATATAACAAGGATAGTTATATCTCCCTATTTATCTATAAACAAGGAGAGACATAATGGAATGAAAACAGACACACTCACACATAGCGATGAAATATCCTTCAAATATAAAAGAATAATGACGATAATAAATATTAAAATGATCATACGTACGCAAACGTATTCCGGTGAATTGCTATTATCCAAAATAACAATAGCAACAATAACAACTATAATAATAATAATGATAGCAATAACAAACCAACAACTACAATAATAATAATAATAATAAATAACAATAATAAAACAATAACGCTATAACAAAAACAGCAACAATTTAACGTACTTCAGTCCTCTAGCCATTCTTAAGATCCTTCAGAACTCTCCCAGGCTTTTTCCTGCCAGAGTCTCTCCCGCTCTCTCGTCCGGATAAAGAGCACGGACCAAGACGCCACTGTGTGGGTAACAACTAGCCGGTGTTGGTTGGCCATTCATTACTGTTAATAACAATTACGTGTCGTGCAATAACAGTTAACGGTCCTTTGACTTGTTTTCACCGGTATTACCATTGTGATCGTTATCATTGCTATTATTATTATTCTTAGTTTTGTCATTATTATTGTCATCATGGAGACTTCAATGCCAGTTTGCTCCTGTTCCTGTTTCTTTTCCCCATATTTTTAATTGAAAACCTTCCTTGTATTTACGAAGAAATAAGGCGAAGGGGCAGGGAAAGTTGAAAAATCTCTGGGAAACACAGCAGATCATTCAAGTGTTTATTCATCTATCTATCTATCGATCTATCGAAGACGAGGGAACTGGAGGAAATATAAATGAAAAATACTATGAACACGGGGAAGACCTTGGGTAGAAGTGAATCCAAAAAATAAATAAAATGATGTAATGTGATACTTTTACAAGACAATTACGTTCAAGAATATTTTTACTGCTTTGGTTGCAACTAAACCGCAATCTTCACACGGCCTTGTATAGCAACTTCAATCAAATAAGAATGTCAATTATCTATCCGCTCGACATTATCTCAATACCGATGGACCACGGACCGTACACCAGACAACGCATGGGATTAAAAAACAACAAACGCATTTCAACTTATTTATTTTTTCGTTGTCAACTTCCTACCGGCAAACTTCAATCCCGCACGTGTTTATTTGTATTACGTAACCCTCTTATGCACAAAAAACAAAGCAACAACAGAAATCAGAACGCCATCTATTGGAGGTCAGAATAACCACCAGAAGAGAACGTTTCCATCATAAAAAACTAACAGAGAATTCTCACGTAACAAAATTATCTCACTCATATAAAAAAGAATAACAATATGGGTCACAAATACTCGAAATTGTAAATAAAGATCACAAAAAAGGAGCTGAAGTGACTGCAGTTGAAGTTAAAAGGCCTTAACAGGGGCAGGTGCATCACGAATCCCCGGGGGTTTGGGGGGTGCCCCCGGCCCCGGGGCAACACTGCGAGAAATGGCTGGCCCGCCGGCAGTTGTTTTTTTTTTAAGGGGGGGGGGGTGGGGGGGGGCCGGTGCACTTTCTTTTTGGGATTTTTTTTTTATCTTTTCTTTGGGGTTGTTTATTTTATTTTTTTTATATTATTATTTTTTTAAAAAAATTCCCCCCCAAAACCACCAAAACCCAAAATCCCCCCTCCCCCCCCCCAACCCATTAACCCCTTTTCCGTCCCCCAAAACCCCCATTCCCCCCCCCCCCCCCCCTTTTAAATATCCCAATACTGCCAATATAACTGTCACTATTGCTATTACCATCATTACCACTGTTACTTTCATAACCTTGTAATTACTGTCAATATCATCTTCATCACCATCGTATTTTAAGAGAAAAGAGAGAGAAAGTAAAAGTACAGAAAATGAGATAAAAATAAAGAAGGCGAAAAAGAGACAGAGAAAAAAAGAAAGAAAAATAAGGGATAAAAGGAGTAAGACGAGGGATAATAAGAGAGAAAGAAAAGGAAAGAGAAAAGACAAAAGGAGAAGAGCCCAAAAAGACAAGGAAATGAGAAAAGAAGAGAGAGAGGAGAGAGGAGGAGGAGAGATGAGAGAGAGGAGAGAGAGGGAAAAAAGGAGAGTGAGATGAGAGAGAGATGAGAGAGATGGGGAGAGAGAAAAGAAAGAGAGAGAGAGAGAGGGAGAGAGAGAAAGAGACAGAGAGAGAAAGAGGGCCCGAGGGAACCGTGAGGGGAAAAAGGGAGAAAGAGAAAGTGAAGAGGAGAGAGAAAAAGAGAGAAAGAGAGAGAGGGGGAGAAAAAGGGGGGAAAAAGAGGGAATGAAAAAGAAAGAGGAGAGGAGGAGGAGAAAGAGAGAAAAAGAGGGGAGAGAGAGGAAGAGGGAAGAGAGAGAAAGAGAGAGAGAGAGAGAGGGGAGAGAGAGAGAGAAAGGGGAGAGAGAGAAGGGAGAGGGGAAAAGAGGGGAAAAACCGAGAGAAAAGAGACAGAGAGAGAGAGACAGAGAGAGAGAGAAAAAAAGAGAAAAAGGGGAGGAGAGAGAGAGAGGGAAGAGAGAGGGAAAGAGAGAGAGGAGAGAGAGAGAGAAAAGATAGAGAGGATGAGAGAGGGGAGAGATGAGAGAGAGGAGAGGAGATGAAGAGAGGAAGAGCAGAGGAGAGAGAGAGAGAAGAAGAGAGAGAGAGAGAGAGAGAGAGAGAAAAGATGGGAGAGAGAGGGGAGAGGAGAGAGAGAGAGGAGAGAGGAGGGGAGAAAGAGAGAGAAAAAGAGAGGGAGAGAGGAAAGAGACAGAGAGAAAGAGACAGAAAAGGGGGGGGAAAAAAGAGGGCAGAGAGAGAGAGAAAAAGAGAGAAAGAGGGGAAGAGGAGAGAGAGAAAGAGATGAGAAGAGGGGAGAGAAGAGAGAGGAGAGAAAGAGGGAGAGGGGAAAAGAGAGAGAGAAGAGAGGGGGGAGGAAGGAGGGGAGAGAGATAGAGAGAGAAAGGAGGGGAGATTTGAAGGAGAGAGAGGGGAGAGAGGAGAGGAGAGATGAGAGAGAGAGAGCGAGGAAGAGTGAGAGATTAGGGAGAGAGTTGAGAGAATGGATGAGAGAGAGGAGAAGAGACGAGAGAAAGAGGAAGGGTGGAGAGATGGGGGAGAGAGTTGAGAGGAGGGGACGGAGGAGGAAGGTGAGGACGAGTAGAAAAGAGAAAAGAAAGAGAGGGAGAGAGAGGAGGAGAGAGAGAGAGATGGGGAGAGAGAGGGAGAGAGAGAGAGAGGAGAGATACCCTTTTTTTACCAAAACGACCCTTTCTCGAAGGGCCCATTAGCCTCGTCTGCAATTATGATGGATGAAGAGCATAGTACGATGATGCTGTTCGGCGCCTGATGGATGTGGCGTTCCCTTCTCGCGATAAAGTGCGGAATAAATGAATTCGTTAATGACACCTACTTACACCGTGGATTAAACACGAATGGAATTGAACAGAAAAAACAACAACGTAGTTCGGAAATTGAATAACGAGACGGCGTTAGAACGATTGCCATGCAACGAATGCTGCACCTTTCTAAAAGCAGCGTTATTCCCTGGGGAATTTTTGAAGCTTTAATATAAAGATACTTGTTCGGTAACTGGTTGTTTGTGTTTTTGGCAAGTCATTTAGAGCTTATTCATTGAAGTAAACAATTTAAAAGAGTAATTTCGGGGGACGAATGAGCAATTTATATATTTAAAGTAAGGAAAATCTGGTCTTTTACATGAACGGTTTGGATACCTCAAAAGCAGAGCGGTTTTAGCATGCTTTTAAAGTAAGTAAATGTAGTAAGTTTCGTTAACACCCCGAAGAAAACAATTAAAAATTTACGACAACAGGGCAAGAAATTTCAGGAGAGAGAAGAGTGGCTGATTTCAATTAATTTTTTTTCTTTATATCATCTTATCTTTATGTTTTTTCTTTGTTTGTTTATATTTTGTTTATTGGTAGCATTATTTCATATTGGATGTTATATTTTCCATGATGCATTGTGTGTATTCTATAACATACTCTTTTGTTCTTGTTACTCTGTTTTGTGGTAGAAATGGTTAAGCTGGATAAGTGTCCATATGCCTCACATTCTTACGCTTTCTGAAGCTTGCTTTTAACTTCTTTCCCCTTCTCTCTCTCGATGTTTGTCAGTTACTTGGTAACTGACAAACCGAATCCTCAGGTGAAGACCAATCACCAATCCACAGAAGACGAGGCAAGTGTTGCCCCCCCCCCCCCTGTAATTACGCATGAAATTTTCCTCGTTTGCATAAAATGTAAATCGAGGGAGAAAGAACAATGGTAGCACGGAGAGAAGGGAAGGAGAAGGGGAGGGGGGAGGAAGGGGAGGGGGAAGGGAGGGGGATGAGGAGGGAGAGGGACGGAGGGAAGACGAAGAATGGGGAAAGGGTAAGTGCAAGAGAAGGAGGGGAGAAGAGGGGAAGCGAGAGGGGGAGGAAAGTGAAGATAAATGGAAAGGACGAGGTGAGAAAGGAATGGAGAGCAAGAGCAAAACAAGAGAAAGAGAGACAAGGCAAAACCACGCAAGCGAAGGCAAGGAAGAGGCAAGACAAGCGAGGGCAAGACAAGACCAAGGAGCAAGAGCGAGAAGCTTGTGGCGGCGGCGGAGGAAACTGCCTTCGCAAGGACGGCCGCCGCGCCCTCTCGCTTTCTGCTCGTCTCCTTTCCCTTTTCCTCTCTTCTTCTTATTTTCATCTCTGAACCCCCCCCCCCCCCCCCCCCTTCTCTTCTTTCCTTTTCTTACTTCTTTAGAGTTGCTTTCTCTCTTCCCCTTTTTCTTGGCATCTCTCTCTCTCTCTCTCTCTCTCTCTCTCTCTCTCTCTCTCTCTCTCTCTCTCTCTCTCTCTCTCTCTCTTTCTCTCTTTCTTTATCGCCTTTCTCTCATTCTCTCTCCTTATCCTAGTGTCTTCTCGTCCTTCTCCTTTTTCTATTATTTTCTTCTTTAGTTCTTTTCTACACTCGTTATCCCTTTTCTTCGTATCTTCGTCTCCCTCCATCACGATTCATATTTACCTCTCCCTCTCCCCTATTTATCATCCAGTTGCCATATTCCTTTGTTTATCACTACTGTTCTCACTCTATGGTAGCAACCGCTGCCCAGACGAACATGCTCTCGGACGTCGCCGGTGGCTGGCGGGGCTGGCCATCCGGGAATTTGGGTTGCTAATTTTGGCTGAATTATGTCGCCTTTGGGAGTCGAGGGAGGGAGAGGGGGAGGAGGAGGAGGCGGAGGAAGAGGGGGAGGGGGAGGAGGCGGAGGAAGAGGGGGAGGGGGAGGAGGCGGAGGAAGAGGGGTAGAAGGAGGAGCTGGAGGAAGAGGGGGTGAAGGAGGAGGCGGAGGAAGAGGGGGAGAAGGAGGAGGCGGAGGAAGAGAGGGAGAAAGAAGAGATGAAAGACGTGATAACGATAAGATGCAACAATATTCATAATAGTGACGTTGATTATGATATTAATAACAACACAAAAAAGAATGATAAAATATATATATACATATAAATAGGTAATAATGACAAGAAATAGGAACGCACGTCCCGCCATGCACAGCAAGCATAAATACACCAAAAACCCAGGCAAGGAAAGGACAGGCATGTCCCTTCGGTTCAACAGCCGCCGCCGTTCCAGTGAGCGCTCCCTCCCCCTCCTACCGC
>NC_061827.1:1194946-1197446 GCF_019202785.1 Penaeus chinensis | reverse complement strand
AAATTTCCCGTGACGCTTATTGCTTTTAGGCCTACGTAAGACAGGTATTTGCCTTCGAGTGTCTGGAATCTATTTATTTTTTTACTTAATAGGTGTTGTTAAATGTCTACGAAACTGTTATCAAATTTGCCCACGAACATTCTAAGAAAGCCGTAAGTGAAAGAGAAATATCATTATATGCAGTCTCTATAACAATCTCCATAACAAAGATTTTTTTTGGGATAAGCATTTGGAACATATTCCACGTAAAGAACAGGGAGGCTGGAACGTCACTGAATCTTAATCTGGAGGTTATTCCGATCGGCTTTACCTCCCTCTCTCCCTTTAACTCTCTTTATCTTTCCCTTTCTCTTTCTCTTTCTCTTTTTTTTTTCTCTCTCTCTCCCTCACTATCTCCATCTCCCTCCCCCTCTCCCTACCTCTCCTTCTCCCCCCCTCCCTCTCTTTCTCCCCCTCTCCCTCCCTCCCTCCCTCTCATGTTTTCATACCTCTCCCAACCTCATTACCACGAAGCCGACCCAAAACACACCAGCCATTCCCGCCAGAGCTTATAGCCTCCGCCCACACTCTCCTCCGTCGTCATCAAACCTCCTTTAGCTTCACGAGACGACAAAGCTCCTGTAACTACAAGGAGACAGGTGTTCTAGACATCGTAAATAACGAACAGGTGTCTCGAAGCCCCTGGGTACGGCGCAGCACAGACAGGTACGCGTTAGTTCTCGGTATTACCGCTAGGGGGACAGCGGATTTTTTTTTTTTCTTATAGCAAGGGTCACTCGAGATGACTTGAAGTGACTTCACCTCCGGTTCATTAAGGTGACTTCAACCCTGGCTTATTAGAATTCGATTTGTCTCTTCGAATAGTAGGACTCATTAAATTCTGGATATGTTGGTAGCTTTGGGAGAGGGAGGACGGACAAGTGCATACTTCTATTTATCAATTAATATATTTATATACACGTGCACTCCTATAGCCATATTGTGATAAAAATATTAACAAAGATTTTGTTGACGCTGATATTGATGACGATATGATGATGATGATGATGATGATGATGATGATGATGATGATGATGATGATGATGATGATGATGATGATGATGATGATGATGATGATGATGATGATCGATGATATCGACATCAACAACGACATCAAAACAACAACAACAACAACAATAATAATAACAATGATAATATCCTAATCCCATTGCCGTTACCGCGTCTGCGAAAACCAGGAAACACTTTGCAGGGCATTTTAATCTTTCAGAAGAGGAAAACTTAACAGGAAAACGCAGCCTTAGGGAGGGATGGGGGGGGGGGGGAGTGCACCGTCCATTTTAAAAGGAAAATAATTACGTAGAATTAAAGGTCCGTTAGTAAGTGGTTGGGCATCGCAAGCATTTGGGTAAAGCCTCGTTTTATTAATAGTAATAATACTGCTTGTGTTTGCGTGCGTGCGTGCGTGCGTGTGTGCGTGCGTGTGTGTGTGGATAGACAGAGATACAGATTAGAGATAGATATAGATATAGATACAGACAGATACACACACACAAAGACGGGTACTAGAGTCCGGTCGATCACCTGTGCCCCTTCGCCCTCGCCCTCCCCCTCCCCCTTCGCCCCCCCCCCTTCGCCCCCCCCCCCTCTACTACGCCACAATAACATAATTTGTGCTTTCGTCTGCCTGATTTTTTGCCTGTTTTGTTGTTCCTGTTTATTTTCATTCATTACGTCGTTTGCTTTTCTTCGTTTCTGTTTTCTATATGAAAGCAGAAAGAGAGAGAGAGAGAGAGAGAGAGAGAGAGAGAGAGAGAGAGAGAGAGAGAGAGAGAGAGAGAGAGAGAGAGAGAGAGAGAGAGAGAGAGAGAGAGAGAGAGAGAGAGAGAGAGAGAGAGAGAGAGAGAGAGCGAGAGAGAGCGAGAGAGAGAGAGAGAGAGAGAGAGAGAGAGAGAGAGAAGAGAGAGAAGAGAGAGAAGAGAGAGAAGAGAGAGAGAGAAGAGAGAGAAGAGAGAGAAGAGAGAGAAGAGAGAAGAGAGAGTAGAGAGTAGAGAGTAGAGAGGGAGAGGGAGAGGGAGAGGGAGAGGGAGAGAGAGAGAGGGGGGGAAGGAGAAAGAGGGCACACACACACACACACACACACACACACACACACACACACACACACACACACACACACACACACACACACACACACACACGCGCGCGCGCGCACTGAACACCTGACAAGCACTGAACAAACACTCATTGGCAACCCCCACGACGGACCTCCGCGACGGCCCGCCATGGACGGTCACGTGACTTACCTGCCGACCACGAAAGCGAAAATGCATTAAACTGGAGAGCGTTTGTTTGTAGCTCTCAGACCGAGACGTTTTTGATGGCGAATGGATGGTGATTGCGTCATGTAATCAGCAGGTTAACTCGCTCGTTCGCTGGAGGTTAAGATCCAAAGGTGGGAAGTCGGAGAGCCGCAGGGAAGCAAGGGAGGACGCAAGGCAGA
>NC_061827.1:1177446-1179946 GCF_019202785.1 Penaeus chinensis | reverse complement strand
ATATATATATATATATATATATATATAAATATAATCGTGAATTATTACTTTTTCACCTAGTCTGAAGTTTCTACAATGTTGATAATTTATTCGGAGATTGCTTAGTAAAGAACATTTGAATTTATGATTAACAAAATACAATTAGATGGCTAATCAGGCAATGCCTTCCTTTACAGGACGAAGGTGAGTTCCCTCCTCCTCCCTTCCCGCGTCCGACGGCTTTGTCTTCGTTGCAGATTGGCAAAGGAATATGCAAATTGACTGACGTGTTTACGTGTATGTACATGTGTATGTGTATTATGCATGTGTACGTGTATAATGCATGTGTACATGTATGTGTATCTGTACGTGTCCGTGCGTGTGGTTCGCAGAATCCGACCGAGAACCAGCGGACGCCACCGACAAAGAATCCTGGGCGGGGAGCACCGCGCCCTCCGAGCCCCGCCGCGAAACTGGCGTGTCACTCCAGGGCGTAGATACCAACTAGCGAAAGGATGTTGATTATGTAGTGTGATCTCCGTGAAACCAGGGGTCCCGTCCCAGTTCATCAAGTCGTCTGCCCTCCCTTGATGCTGGCGAGGGATACAGGTGCAAGGTACTAAAATTGACCAAGAAAAGTAAAAGAATATGCTGAAGGCATGTAAAATATCTAAAACTGCCGCATACGAAAAACTAAAGGAAAAGACTTCAAAAGTGGACAGTCTGGCTGAAGGCCTTACCATTAAAACAAAGCAACCAGCAAATCTGGCGCCACAGTTGAAGGCTTAAAAAGAAATCCCCCAAACCTAAAAATGAATACGGCAGCTTAAAACCCGAGTCTGGTGAACTAAAACAAGAACAGTAAAACTAAAAGATCACTCAGACTTCCTACTATGAGAGATTAAAAGTTATACGTAAAAAGGAAAGAATACCAGCCAAGTTCATTATTAAAACATGACAGTTAAATTATTCAGTAAAAATGTTCTTAAGATCACGTCCAGATCCTAAGCAAATAATGTCAGGTACGTCAGTACTTAGCTTATTATCTTCGTGATCGCCTCTCGTTGTTCGCAGAAAATATGGTGGAACTGCCGGTTTTTATCCCCGGGGAATGAAAAGAAAAGTCCCGCTGACTGTCTTGACCAACCTTTATTGTTTTAATCTCTTCTGTTTACATTGCCTCGGTGACGTCAGAGGCAAAACATTTTTAAAAACAATTTCTTTAAATAAATGTACATAAAACACATAAATAAAAATGGGTAAAAGTAAAAGGAAAAGCATAAATATAAACATTTTGGAAAGAGAAATGTAATGTACTTATAAAAACGAATAAACAAATTGTATAAAACGTTTCCCCTAAAATTCAAAAATAAAAACGAAGTAAAAACGGAGACTTTAAACGTTTATGGAATATTTAAATTACCAAAAGATATAAAAGCTAATAAAAATAAGTTTACAAGAATGTCTCGTAATTAAATTATAAAATAAATTGATTACAGAAAACCAGATGAAAAGGGGAAAACTAAAGTAAAACAATAAAGACAAATAAAAACGAGGAAATCAAACAAAATAAAGCAAATCAAGACGAGTGACAGGTGGCGACCAGTCCTCCAGCAGGGCAGCCAGAACGGGAGAGCAGACCACCTTAGGAAAGCTTAGATAAAGCAGGAAATGCCTCGCACAGGGCCAATGTCGTCCTGCGTGCAATGCCTCAAACCAGCTTTACTCTGCCAAGCAACGGCTGTATTCAAGGCGTGGAGGGATGGCATAACTGGGGAGTGTCTGAAAGCACAGTGCAGGAACAGTCTAATTCCAAATAAAGAGACTCCCTACTGACTGTTTTCTTCCTTGCTATTTTTATTGCTGGTTTCTTGGGAGGGTCTCATTGCAGGGTAATCCCATGCTCGGACAAAAGGCCAGAATGTCTTTATACATTGCTATATGACTGTTTCAGTATATGTCTATAAATCACCTTATATTCCTAAATCTTTGATATCTTAACATACTTTATGGGTACAGTACTGATTGAGTTTTATGTAAAAGATATTTCATTTTATGAGGCGAAAGAGTCTTTTTTTATGATCATCTTATCGTGCTTCCTAATCGGCACAGGTATTAATGGCAGCGAAAGATTATGGAATGGCTTCCTTAATGGCTAGCGTTTTTCCGTGCGTCGGGAAGTGCAGGATGAAGACCTTGGCGTGTAACTGCGAAACGAATTGGCTGTGCAAATTCCGGAGAAACGAAGGCCGAAGGTTTTATCGAAGGAAGAAACTGGGGCGGAGGAGCTAGGTGGGTCGAGCAGGTGGCGTGGAGGAAAAGGCAGGTCCTGACGAAAATGACTTCTAAAGGAGAATTTGTGGAAGAAAGAATAACTAAACTGTATTCCTTGCGAATTCTCGAGCTGTCTATCAAAGTAATAATTGTCTGATCTCAGGAAGTGGTCTCTTGCCGGCCGACAGTCTATCGTATTTTACTTACTATTTTACTCTGCAACACGGACAATATATCAAAATTAAGG
>NC_061827.1:1169946-1172446 GCF_019202785.1 Penaeus chinensis | reverse complement strand
CCCGCCCCCTTCCACCTCTGCCCGAGCGCCCCGCCCCCCCTTTTTTCCTCCGCAGACAGCACCCCTACAGCATCCACTCTTTTTATTTTCTCTCCCTTTTATCTTTGAAGTTTCTTCTTAATCCGTCTCCAGCATCTTGCAAGTTTATATATATATATATATATATATATATATATATGTGTGTGTGTGTGTGTGTGTGTTTGCCTGTGTGTGTGTGTGTGTGTGTGTATAATAATCCTCCCTGACCTGGCCTCAAACCTAGGTCACTCCGGGTATGAGACCAAACATGCCACACGACCCACTAAAAGGAGTGTGCAACTAGGATCTAACTAGCTTCCATAGACATTACCTAGCTACTCATACATGAGTAATGATAGCGAGGTTTTACACACACTCCCCGTGGGCACTCGGTGGAAATTGATTTAGAAATTCGAAACCGAAGTCAGATACTGAGGTATATATATGAAAGATGGAATAATGCAGTACCGCATGGTTGGTTTAGTACTGGCCCTCCGGTCTCATACCCGGAGTGACCTAGGTTCGTGGCCAGGTCAGGGAGGATTTATATACATCTATATCAATGCGGTATTGCATTATTCCATCTTTCATATACATAATCTTACCCTGTGTCTTACCTTTCGTCTTTAACCTCATCACTCTCTTCTATCTTCGTGAAATAAATAAGTCAACAAGATTCATTTTGCGCTATTCCTGTTGACGGATCAGCGCCGGGACATTGCACGCGGACGTCTGCATCCCCGGTCAGTGGCACTACCTACTCTGACCCACATTTTCATATAAATATATATATATATATATATATATATATATATATATATATATATACATATATATAAATGCAAAAAGGCCTTCGGCATATTCGTGTGTTTTCCTGTACTTCCTTTCGTTGTTCACAAATATATATATATATATATATATATATATATATATATATATATATATATGTATATATATATATGTATATGTATATATATATGCATATATATATATATATATATATATATACATACATATATACACACACGTACATATATACGTGTATATATATACGTACATATATGTATATATGTATATATATACATATATATATATATATATATATATATATATATGTGTGTGTGTGTGTGTGTGTGTGTGTGTGTGTGTGTGTGTGTGTGTGTGTGTGTGTGTTTGTGTGTGTATGTGTGTGTGAGTGTGTAAATATATACATACATATATATACATACATATACATACATACATATATATATATATATATATATATATATATATATATATAAACACACACACACTCACACACTCACACACACAAACATATATCTATCTATATATCTCTATATATATGCATATATACATACATATACACAGATACATACATACATACACACACACAGATATATGTATGTTTTCATGTATATACCCACATGCTGTAGCGAGAGCCTCGTGCTGAGTGCGCTGAGATCGTACCGCATTTTCTTTCGCTTTTGTGTCGTCGTAGTCCGTGGCCCCTTCTCTGCACGCTGGGATGCGCAGTAGCTGGCGTCCCTGTTTGGCCTTGAGGAAAGGCTCGTGCGACCGGAAGGCATATTCCCTAGCAAGGCACTTGATGGTGTGATGATAAAGATGAAAGTGAGGATGACTATATGCATATCTTGTATGTATATTTTTCATACTGAGCTGCCACTTCCTTTGTCTACCCTGCCAACACTCTTTGCCGGAGAGAGAACTCAATAGGTGAATTTCCCTCTCCCCCTCCCCCCTCCCCCCTCCTCTCTCCTCCCACTTCTCAGTGCCATAAGATATGAGGGTTGTGGTAATGGAATGAGTTGTCATAATGATGAATGTGCTAATGATCCATTTTGCGATAATGCATGCAATGAGGCCATTACGTATGACAGTGTTGCCGTACTTATACTGTGATAGTTAAGTGATAATATCATATACGCTTTTGTATATGTTACACTATGTGAAGTGCAGATTATTATGTTTAGTTTATGTTACTGTGTAGCATATCGTCCATGTAAAAGAATTAAATTCTTTGCACAATTTGTAGAGTACAATAATTTATTTTGTCTCTGTGTTCGCACGTTTGCCACCGGTACTTTCTCTCCGACGCGCCTGACGTGCGGGGCGGAGGCACACGAAGAAACCCCTTCTGGATTTTGTTAGAGTGACCTCCAGTGAGCCCGCTTTAGTTGTCACCGGTGTTGTTTCAGGCATTGTGGAGAAACGCCAGGCGACATAAGAAGAACAAGATCCTTCGCTGAAGCCCACAGGAGTGCGGCAGAAGGCCTTCTTCTTCTGTAGGAGTGACACGTGTTCCCCCTTCCTCTGCTGCCTCCCTGCACCCTGAAAGTCCTTCCCTGGAGGAACCGCAAGGGCAGAAGGACTACCCCCTCCGCCAGTGCCACTATGAGTGCCAGAGCTCTCGCCTGCCTCACGGCCCTGTTCGTGGTCTCCGTTGCTCTCAACCCGGTGA
>NC_061827.1:1157446-1159946 GCF_019202785.1 Penaeus chinensis | reverse complement strand
AGCAGTATGTAATGATGTAGAAAAAATCAGTAAAATAAAAATCTAATTGTGAACGGTTTTACCTGCCTGTAGACAACTTTTAGCCATCAGAAATAACACAGTAACCGCGATTGGGTAAAATCCGATGCGGTGGTTCATTTCCCGTCGGCTTGCATTGCTTGTCTCTCCTGTTTATGGGTCATTTTGCCTGCTCCCGCTGCGTCAGATGTCCAGCTCCATCTCCAGGCACCACTGGAAGCTCTGTGGGGACGACGCCGATGTCCGGCGAGGGTCCCGGTGCTGAAACCTACTTCCTGTTTTCCCGTGATCATTTTCGTCGCAGCGTCTGCTTCTGGAGCATACGGCAGTGCCAAGTAACTGGCCTCAAGGAATTCTGGACTGAAAATCCTTAATGCCTCGAAGATTAACTTGAGCCCTTGTCTGATCTATAATTTTGTAATCTTGTTGCTGCTCCTCTTTCTGACCAAGATCGCCTGAGTTACATTTCTTGCATTGTGTTATTCTTTCTCCTTCATGTCACACACTTGATTCGTATGACTAACGTTTCTGCTCGAATCTCAAGCGAAAGTGCCTGGGAAGCATGGGCGAGAACTTTTGATCGCGGGTGAACAAATGCAAGAATACAGTGCTAAAATAACTTATATCAATGGTGGATTTGTTAAATTCTTGCCGTTGGGTATCATCACCAGCGAGAGGACTTCTACTTTGCAACAAGACTGCAACGCGGGTCTTGCAGAGTATGGCCCTCGAACAGGAGAACGTTTAATTCGGCCTTTAATAAATACTTTCATTTTGTATCTTAAATTAATATTTGTTACAGAGATGACAATTATTGTTAATAGTTTATCAAAATAATTCAGTTTGTTTTCGATTTCTCTTTGTTCATATCATCTGATTATTTTAACCTAATTATCCATTTTCAATTATTCATATCTTATACTTTTTAAAATGTCCATCCTTATTTCTTTAAAGTAATTAAAACGAATAAAAAAGATGAAAGAACGAAACAAACCAAAGATAAGACGAAACGAACTCATTTCAGGGAAACCGGAGGTCCCACAGTCTGAATATTCTCAAAATATAATACATCCTAACTGGCCTTCTGTAAACAATGAAAACAGACTTAACGCTCTCTCACGTTGACTTAGGAAAAACCACGAGGAGGCGCCGGAGAGTTTGCGGCGAGACGGATGCATCCTCCTCGTTTGCCTCGGTGCAAAAGCTTTTTGAATAATACATAAATGTAAAACTTAACCAACCATTAAAATGAGTAGAAAATAAAGTTTAAGGCCGTGAAAAAAGTTTAACATAAAGTAAAAGATTATAGTACGGTAAATTAGATTTTAAAAGAGGGGATGAAGAGGAGGTTGCCAAGAACGCCCACAGATGGTGCTGCTGCCGTCAAGAGGGGGGACTCGCCTAGTCTGGACTCTCACGAACAGTGGGGTACCTCACGGCCGCTACAGATCTTTTTCACGCGCTGTTCGTCTTGGCTGGTGAAAATCGGCCCAAAATAGGTACAAATTTTTCCTGAAACTCTCAACAAAGCTCAAATTCGATTACTTGGTATTGCTAATTTGCGAAACTATGAAAAATGCCTTATTAACATAAACACCATGCACATATACTGCTTACATCGGAATACAGACTGTTTACTGTCCACTTTCGTCATAGTTGGCACAGGTTATTTTTCATGTATTAATTTATATATTTTTTAGGAATAATCTAACAACAGCAAGGCGATAGACAGAGAGACATTTTCAAAGGGAGTGACGTTTGGGACCTTATTTTATTATTATAATTGTTTTATTTCTTTCTTTATTTATTTCATATGAACTTATAATTAATCCTATTTTATATGCAAGTCCATAGTGTTGTATAATCTATTTTTTTATTCGCCCTGATTTGAAATGCCTCCCTTCGCGCGAATTTGTGACTACAAATATTTGATCAAATTTACAAGCCATAGGGCTCCCTTTCTCGCCTGCTAACCCTTTTCCTTGATTTTGAGAGACTCTTTCTTGTCTTTTATTGCTGATAGTATTATAGTATAACATTATAATAATAATTTTGCTCAGATTCTTTTTCCAGAAAATTCCAGGAATGGGAAAATCAGGTACGTCTACTAATTGACTCCTTGCGGAACCATCTATGTGCACCAAAATTCACACACACACACACACAAACAAAAAATACAGTGGACAATACATGTGCACGCGCCCTACAGACTTAATTAATGTGAACAAATTTAGCTACATGCCACATTTTACATTTTATGCAATAAGCTGACCTACGTTTGACCCCAAATCTCTAAGACCATTCGCGGACCCCTTGGCAAACTAATGCGAAAGACCTGACATCCAGCGCACCTTTGCCTGAGTCGGTAAGAAGGAAGAGCCAAGGCGAGGAACGCAGACCGCAAGTGCGCTTGTGTGACAGACAGCCGCCCAAGGCAACACAGAAACTCAACTGAATAGATATATAAACCTTGATCATTGTA
>NC_061827.1:1139946-1142446 GCF_019202785.1 Penaeus chinensis | reverse complement strand
GATTTTACCAACAACTAGCACGAGAAGGCAATCACAGGAACCATTCCCACACAGAACAACCACAAACCCCAATGACTTTGCACTATGAAGAAAATGGAAAAAAGCACAAATTGTTACTATTTGATACTGAAATTTGTATCTCTCTTGCAAAATCTCACTCTCTTACACTCTCCTCATTATCCTCTCTCATCTCACCCTCTCCTCTCATCTCCTCACTCTTATCTTCCCTTCTCTTTTTTCTCTCCCCAATCTCCCTCTTCCTCTTCCCATCCATCTCCCTTTCCCTCTCTTCTCTTTCCCCTTTTCCTCCTCCCCCCTCCTCAGCCGTCTCCATCCTCTTCCTCTCTCCCTCATCCTCTCCCCAATCTCTTCATTCTCTCTCCCTCATCTCTCCCCTCTTCTCCTTCCTCTCCCTCCCCTTCTCACTCTCACCCCTCTGCTCTCTCTCCGCGCTCATCCCTTCTCTCCATCCTCTCATCACTTCTTTCCCCTCTCCTCCTCTCTCTCCTTCAACTCACTCTGTCTTCTCTCTCTCTCCCGCTCTCGCTCATCCTCATCCCGTTCTTCCTCCCATTCAGCCATATCTCCCTTTCTCTATCCTCTCCCCCGATTATCGCCTTCCATCCATCCACTCCTCTCTCCCGCTCCTCTTTTTTCTCCATCTTTCTCGTTCTTGCTCTCCCTCACCACGCTCCCTCCTCCTCGTCTCTTCTCCTCTCATCTCCTCATCTCTCCTTCGCCTCTCTCCTTCTCCCTTCATCGCCCTCCCCACTCCTCCCCTCCACTTCTCTCCTCCTCCACTCTCTCCTCGCTCTCCCTCCTCCGCTTGTCTTCTCCCTCCTCCTCCTCTCTCCCCCCCTCTCTCATCTCACTCCTCCTTCTCTCTCCCTCTCTCTCATCTCTCTCTTCTCCCTCTCTTCCTCATTCTCACTCTCTTCTCACTCTCTCTCTCATCTCTCTCATCTCCAGTCTCTCTATTCTCTCTCCTACTCTCTCCTTCTCTCCTCTTCTCCCCCATCGCCTCTCCTCTTCTCCTCCCCTCTCTCTCTCTCCCTCGTCTCCCTTTTCTCTCTCGCCGTCTCTCTCATCTTCTCTCTTTCTCTTCCTCTCTCTCTCTCCTCTCTTCCTCCCTCGCTCTTCTCCTCCTCTCCTCTCCCCACCTCCTCGCTCCCCTTTCCCACTCGCTCTCTCTCTCTTCTCTCTCATCTTCTCCTCTCTCTCCTCTCCTTCGCTCTCTCTCTCATCTCCCTCTCAATCTCCTCTCTTCCCCTCTCTTCCTCTCTCTCTCTCCTCGCTTTTCTTCCTCTCTTTCTTTCTCCCTCTCTTTTCTCTCTTTTTGCTCTCGCTTCTCTCCCCTCCCTCTCTCTCTCTCCCTCCCCTCTCTCTCCTCCTCTCGCCGCCCTTTGCTCTTTTTCCTCTCTCTCTTTCCCCCTTCTCTCTCTCTGCTCTCTTCTCTCCCCTCTCTCTCCCCTCTTTTCTCCTCGCGCGCGCGCCCTTTGCCCCTTTCTCTTTCTCCTCCTCTCTCCCCTTTTTCTCTATCTCTCTCTCTCCCCCCCCTTTCCCCTTCTCCTCGCCCCCTATCTCTTGCTCTCTCTCTCCCCTCTCCCTATCCCTTCTCTTCTCTCTCTCTCTCTCTCCCCCGTCTCTCTCTCCTCTCTCTCCCCTTCCCCGCCCCTCTCCCTCTCTCTTTCCTCACTCTCCATCTCGCTTTTCTTTTTCCCTTCCTCTCTTTTGCAGAAAATCCCCCGGAAAAAGAATAATAAAAAACACCTCTCTTGCTTCCCTCTTCTCATTTTTAAAAAATAAAAACCACTTATATTTTCCATTACTTAAATATGTTTTACTCCCACGTGACTCTATACAAGCCCCCTGATTCGAAAGGGTTTTTGGGACAATTTTCTAATTTTCCCTTCTTTAAAACCCGCAACAAAAAATCCATTTAATTTTTTTTTTTCCCTTTTCTTTTTTTTCTTTTATATTTTTTTCAAGTCTTTTTCCCCTAAAACGTTTTCTGAAGACGGAAAATTTTTAAAAGGGCGTGACGTAACATAAAAACGATATTTTTTGGGGGGTTTCCCTTTTTTAAAAAGGTCCTTTCTTTGCTTTTGACGACAGTTTTTGAAAAATGCTCTTTAAAATTAAAAAAAAAATTTATTTATTGATCTATATGTGTAAAGTTTTTTTTTTTCGCTATCCCATTTTTTTTCTTTTTTCCCTTTAACTGTTTTTTTTTTTTTTTTCTTTTTTTTTCGAAGGAATGAAATTTAGCATTTTTTTTTTTTTTTCGAGTCCCTCTCTCTTTAACAAAACACGTTTCAGATTCTCCCCCTCTTTCTTTCCTCTCTTCTCTCTCTCCCCTCCTCTCTGTCTCTCTTTCTTTTCTCCCTCTTTCTCTCACACTATCCTCCTCTCTCTCTCTCCCTCTCTCTCTCTCTCTCTCTCTCTCTCTCTCTTTCTCTCTCTTTCTCTCTCACTACCTCTCTCGCTCTCTTCTTGCTCA
>NC_061827.1:1127446-1129946 GCF_019202785.1 Penaeus chinensis | reverse complement strand
CCCTGTGTCCTCGTAGCCCTTTCCAGGTCTTCCTCGACGTCGCATTCGTCCACTCTTCTGGGCTGCATACTCGTCCAGAGGTCCTCGTACCCTTCATATAGATCTACGGGGAGGCGGCACCCTTCTACAGCATTCCGAGGCAGCCGATACTTGCGATGACAAACTCCTGGAGTTTGACTGGATCTAGGGGTGTCCAGGACGGCTGCGCCCTTCCTCTAGATCCTGACGAGTTCCTGGTCCTTCACTGGATCGACGGGCATCTGGGCCGGCTGTCTCTTTACCGAGTCTCTCTACACCAAGTGGAAGCTGTTATACCCGACTCATTGCTCCGTGCGGGGGACGGGCTTGGAATCTAGAGGGCGCTGCCAAGTTACAGGGGTTAATCCCTTAAGAGAAGTCACTACAGTATAAGCTTTTCCCCCTTTTATGAGCGTCAACATGAAATCATTTCACGGCTTCTAGAATTACTACGACAGCCACTACTACACATTCAGCAACACAGTAGCATCAACTACTCTACAACTTCTACAGCTCAAAAATGTTCTCTAATCCTCCCCCGACAACTGCAACAACTATAACAAGTGCACTAAGGGCTGCTATTATACCTTGACTATAACTGGCCACCAATCATCCCCTACATTACAACTATGGAAGTACCGCTACTACTAGCGCTAATGCAACAACAACAACAACAACAGCTGCTGCAACAACACAACAACAACAACTGCTACCCCCCCCTCCCAGGCCTCCCCACGCGTCCTGCATCCCCCGACACTCACCTCTCTTGGGTCTGGGTTCGCCGAAGGGCAGTTCCGGGAGGCGGGCCTGAGGGACGCCCCCCGCGCCTGCCCCGCCCCCGCTGCCGCCGCTGAGGGGTCGATGGTCCCCCTCCACGCCCTCCTGGAAGCTCCTCCACACGTCGTAGGGGCTGCTGGAGGACGGGGGAGGCACGTGGCCGCCCACCACCAGCGGGAAGGAGCGCAGGATCTGCTGCAGGTTTTTGGTACTGTCGAGGGACGCCTTCTGCTGGAGGGAAGAAAAGTAAGGAGCTTAGTCTCGCGGAGGATTTGGCTCTCGGCTCCAGACACTGGGCGAGAGAGAGAGAGAGAGAGAGAGAGAGAGAGAGAAAGAGAGAGAGAGAGAGGGAGAGAGAGAGAGAGAGAGAGAGGGAGAGAGAGGGAGAGAGAGAGAGAAAGAGAGAGAGAATATAAAACGAGATAATGTCAGAATAAATCTTAGGAAGTTTCCTCCACTATATCATAGCTTATTGTGATCTAGAAATTACAGACACAGAATATGGCTATCTCACTGTCCCTTCATCCCTCCCTCCCTCCCTATCCCCCCCCCCGCTCTATCTATCTATCTATCTATCTATCTATCTATCTACCTATCTATTTATATCTATATGTCTACACATATATATCTGTCTTTATTTCCCCTTCCTCTCTCCCTTAATCTCTCCCACCCGGCCTCGTTATCCCTCTCTCACTTCTCCCCCCCCCCCCCCCTCCCTCCTTTCCTTTAATATGCGTACATAAGTTAAATATTCACAAGCTCTCCGTAAATCGCATTCCGCTGAGGAGGCGGGGAGCAGGGTAATGCGAAGAATAAAAAGAAGAGAGAGAGAGAGAGAGAGAGAGAGAGAGAGAGAGAGAGAGAGAGAGAGAGAGAGAGAGAGAGAGAGAGAGAGAGAGAGAGAGAGAGAGAGAGAGAGAGAGAGAGAGAGGGAGAGAGAGAGAGAGAGATAGAGAGCAGAGAGATAGAGAGAGAGAGTAAGGGAGAGAGAGATAGATAGAGAGAGAGAGAGAGAGAGAGAGAGAGAGAGAGAGAGAGATAGAGAGAGAGAGAGAGAGAGAGAGAGAGAGAGAGAAAGACATGGAATAAAAGCAAAACAGATACATGGATAGTGACAAATAGACAATGAGTGAACTAGGAATAAGAAGACGGGGAGATAATAATACAAAAACAAGAAGACAAAATTAAAGAACAAGAATACAAGAGAAAAAGGAAAGCTTATTGAAATAAATAATAATAAAAAGATAAAATAAAGAGAAGAAAGACCGAGAAATACAAAGAAAAGAAAAAGAAGAATAACCACACGCAAAGAAAGAGGAAACAGAAAGAAGGAAAGGAAGAGAATAATGAAGAAGGATTTTTTATTGACAAAGTGACACTTGTAAGAGAACGCGGGGGGGGGGGGGGGTAAGAAAATAGAGAAAAAATAGGATAGAGAAAGAGGGAGATAAAGGAGATGGATGAATTGTGGGGAATAAGGTAATCAGGAAGGAAAAGAGAAAAGAAGGGGAAGATTAAGAAAATAAAGAAAAAAATGGGATAGAGACATAGGGAGACGCAGGAAAATGTATAAATTGCGGAATAGGAAGGTTAAAATAACACGGGAAGAGAGAAAAAGGTAGAAGAGACAGAAAGATATGTATTTCCCTTTTTAAGCCGAAAAGTTGTGGATAAATATGTCCTTATTCTTTATTATCCTTATTAA
>NC_061827.1:1119946-1122446 GCF_019202785.1 Penaeus chinensis | reverse complement strand
AGGGGAAGAGGCCCGAGAATAGGGTTATTTATTCACGTATGTGTGTGAATGTGCGTGTTTCTATATTGACAGAGAGAGAGAGAGGAGAGAGGAGAGAGGAGAAAGAGAGAGAGAGAGAGAGAGAGAGAGAGAGAGAGAGGATAGTTATGCTTATGTATATATATGTAGAGAGGTAGTTAGACAAAAAGATAAATAGACTACATATATACACATAATGATACAAAAAATATACATACGAATAAATAATATGAAATAGGATTATATATGATATAATCCTTTCACGTCTTTTCATCTCTCTTTCTCTCATTCTCTGTCTCTCTCTCTTCTCTCTCTCTCATTCTCTGTCTCTCTCTCTTCTCTCTCTCTCATTCTCTGTCTCTCTCTCTCATTCTCTGTCTCTCTCTCTCACTCTCTCTCTCTCTCTCTTCTCTCTCTCTCATTCTCTGTCTCTCTCTCTCACTCTCTCTCTCGCTCTCTCTCTCTCTCTCATTCTCTGTCTCTCTCTCTCACTCTCTCTCTCTCTCTCTCTCTCTCTCTCTCTCTCTCTCTCTCTCTCTCTCTCTCTCTCTCTCTCTCTCTCTCTCATTCTCTGTCTCTCTCTCTCTCACTCTCTCTCTCTCTCTCTCTCTCTCTCTCTCTCTCATTCTCTGTCTCTCTCTCTCACTCTCTCTCTCTCTCTCTCTCTCTCTCTCTCTCTCTCTCTCTCTCTCTCTCTCTCTCTCTCTCTCTCTCTCTCTCTCTCTCCTTCTCGCTCTTTGTAACTCTTCTTCCCTCGCCCCCCCCCCCCCCCCACCTCTTTTAAGACAATCACAGCGTCAGTACAAAGGGGGTATAGAGGGGGTGGAGGGGGGCTGAGAGGGTGAGGGGAGTGAAGGGGTCGGCGGTCGGTCAGACGAAACCAACAATGTCCTCCTCCTTCTCCTCCTCCTCCCTCCCCCTCCCCTCCCCCTCTCCCTCCCCCGCCCGCCCGCCCCTCCGCCTTGGCACTCCAGAGCCAGGGTGCCAAAAGCGAGTGCCGGGCGAGCGAGAGAAGAACAATTAGTGGGAGAGGAGGCTGAGGCCGGACGCTTTTGCTGTTATTGTTGTTGTTGTTGAGGCTTTTTGTTTTTGCTGCATTTCTTACTGTTTTTTTGTGCGTGTGTGCGTTTGAGGTCTTTGTTTCCATTGTTTATTTTATTGTTGTGTGTGGCTCGAGGAGGAGAGGGGGGAGGGTATAGGAGACAGGGGTGAGGGGAGGGGAGGGATGAGGAGGGGGAAGGGAGGAGAAGGCGTAAGGGGAGAAGAGAGGGAGGTAGAGGGGAAGGATTAAGAGAAAAGGAGAAGGGAGAGAGGGGGGGAGAGGGGAAAAGGGGGAGGGGAAAGGGGGAGGAAGGAAGTCGAAAGTGTGTCATTTGACGCTGAAATGGCGCCGTGGGAACAGCGTGGGCGTCTTGTAGTTTTGTGTGAGAAAGATGTGTAATAAGGACATGATAATGACAAAACCTTTAAGAAATAATATGGATGAGACACAACAGAATCTTGAAATCAGTTTGAGCCGAGGTCATTCGCCTGTTGCTGAGGAATGAGGAATCCACGTGCATTCCTAATTTATCTCAAAACGCTACGATCTTCGATTTCTTCTTTTCCTTAAACAATAAAAAATATCTACTTGGCAATGAAGATCTCCTCACACTTTTTCCTAAAATTCTATATTAAGGAAGTCAATTATATTCTGAAAAATAGCAGTGAGAAAACGAAGACATCTAGGGCCCCAAAAAAGTCCTTCTAATTAAGAAATAATTTCTCCAAACACCGCATTATGAAATCAGGAAGCCTTCACGCCACCGCGTCAAGAAAAAAAGGTGAAGCATAATCGCTGGTGTCAATGAGCGTCCCCTGCCCGGCGCCCATTCGTCTTGGCGGCCGCTCATTCCCCGGCCTCGTCCCCGGGGCCTCGTTCCTGGCGGCCACGAATCATGCCGGGCGTGTGATCATGAGGGCGGCGCCGAGGGGAAAGCATTGGCGTGAAAGTGTGCGCCCGTGTCAAAGGAAAGGGAGAGACAGAGAGACTCGTCCACGAAGTAATCTTGAGAAAGGGAAGGGAATTATGTTGCTTCTATAAATAAGTACTCGATTCGGGCCGCTCTGCACACCGGGCGCGAGGCAGCGCCCCATTCCCGCCGCAATTGAGAGCAACGAGCGGAGTTAACACATTTTTTACGCCCACGACAACGGGCCTTATTTTCACGCTCCAGTCAGCCCAAGGGAACTGCCAATTAACCTGCTTCGTGGAAACTTCTAGAACCTTTTTCTTCTTTCTCTTTCAACAGTCGGTTAATTGTTGGAAAAGAATGAAGGGGCGGGATTTGTGACGAGGGCTGGACGCGGCTAATTTATAACACGCGCTCCTTCGGGTGTAATTTCGGTGCTCGCGGAGGAGGAGAGCTTTCGGGAGCTCTTGGCGCCGCTCGAGCGCCCTTTGATGGCGGGGGGGGGGGGGGGGGGGGCTGCCTACGCACGC
>NC_061827.1:1107446-1112446 GCF_019202785.1 Penaeus chinensis | reverse complement strand
CGTTAGATGACCTTCGCGGCCGAAGCGACGGGGCTGATGAGACACTTGAAGGGGGAGGGAGGGGAAGGGGGAAGGGGAAGGGGGAGGGGGAAGGATGGGAGAAGGGGGAAGAAAGGAGGGACCGGGCTGATGAGACACTTGAAGGGGGAAGGGGAGATTAGAGGGGGGAGGGAAACGGGGGGAGGGGGGGAGGGAAGTGGGAAGGAGAGACGGAGCCGATGAGACACTTGAGCAGGAGGGGGGGAAGGGGGGAGGAGGAGAAGGTGGGAAGAGGAGGAAGAGGGAAGGGGGGGGTGGGGGTAAGGGGGAAGGAGGAGTGTGAGAGGGATAAAAAGAAGTCTATCGAATAAACTCAAAGATGGTGGAAAGATGAGAGAGTGAGAAGGAAAGAGAGAGAGAGAGAGAGAAATGAAAAGAGAGTAATATCCAGACAGATAGATGGATAGATATAGATGTAGATAGAAAGAGAAGTAGATAGATATAGATGTAGATAGAGAGATTGATATAGATATAAGTAAATACATAGAGTATAAATGTATACATGAATAGAGAAACGGAGATAGAAGTCAGATCGAGACGAACAAACAAAAATATATGAAATTAAAATACACGATAAGGGCAGAATAATAAGGGAACGAAAAGGGGAAAAGGATAAAAAAGGAGAAGGGAGAAACAAAGACCACGAATTAATGGAAAGCAAAACTGAAAAGACATTATGCAATAAGGATAATAATAATAATAATAATAATAATAATAATAATAATAATAATAATAATTATAATAATAATGATAATGATAATGATAATGATAATGATAATGATAATAATAATGATAATAATAATAATAATAATGATAATAATAATAATAATAATAATGATAATGATAATAATGATAATAATAATAATAACAACAATAATAATGATAATAATAATAATAATAATAATAATAATAATAATGATGATAATAATAATAACAACAATGATAATAATCATAATAATGATGATAATGATAAAAACAATAACAATAAAAATAACAATAATCATAGTAATAGTAATAATAATGAGAATAATAATTTCTCCTTAAATTTCATGGGCTAATCCCAGAGTAAGTTGAAACTCGGCGCGTGCTGACCGTAGACTTTTTTCACTCGACGTAGTATTTTTAGCCTTTTGGAAAACTAGACCGAGGAATGGAAGAGGCTTCCCATTATCTTTAATTAAGCCATAAACTTGTTAAATATCGAGTCATAGGAATGCACAGAAACTAAATGAGGTTAAGGATAATGATGATAACGGTGATGAAAATAGTAATGACAATAATAACGATAGTGAAGACTGTTACAGATATAATGGATTTTATGAGGATAATACAGGTAATGATGTTATAAGGATAATACTAATGATTTGATAAGAATAATAGCAGTGATGATGATAATTAATAAGAATAATGATAATAATAATACAAATAATAATGATAATAATAATGATAATGTAAACAATGATAACGATGGTAATAATAATGATAATAATAATAAAAACAATAATAATAATTATGATAATGATAATAATGATAATAAAATGATAATAATAATAATAAATAATGATGATGATGATGATAATAATAATAATAATAATGATTATAATAATAATAATAATAATAATAATAATAATAATAATAATAATAATAGTGATAGTAATAATAGTAATAATAATAACCATAACAAAAATGATAACAAAAAGGTTATTAAAGCACAAAACAGCCGAAAGAAGAAACAAATAAATCAAAGAAGGTCTAAAGTAATAAAAAACGAGAAAAATAAATAAATGAATGAATAAATAAAGGAACACACCAGCTGAAGAATAGGTGAACTGCCTCCCCCCCTCCCCACTCCCCCCTCCCTCCACCTACACACCCAAGGACAAGAATACTCCGCTTTGTTCGCAGGCAGCGGTGCAAGGTCGGAATGCAATATTTCCACAAAAAAAGAAAGAAAGAAAAAACAACATACGACGTCATCAGATAGAGGATATGCAGAGTACCTCCGTTGCAATATGCGGTATTTCAACCTATCATAACATTTAGTATGCAGTCCGTCTACATAGAACGTATGTGGTATATTCGTAAGGATATGTGGCATTTCAACAAATCGTAACACTAAATGCGTGCGATATTTCACAGGAGAAAAGAAGAAAATAAAACAGGTAATGGTTCCATCAGCAAATGACAGAAGCATGAAGGAAAGGAGAGAGGGGATACAAGAAGAGGGAGAGGAAGAACAAGCGAAATCAAGCAAAATTCTTCGAGAACTTGTAAGAACAAGCGATATTAGGCAAGACTCTGAAAGAACAAGCGAGATCAAGCGAGAACTTACGAGAACACGCGGAATCAAGCGAGAACAAGCGAGACTCTTCGAGAACAGACGAGATCAAGCTAGAACGAGCTCCCGCGGCCTTGCCAGACGCCAAAGGAAGAGCGACTTCCGCACGCAGACCACTTGACAGAACATTCGCGAGATGTCATCAAGAACAAGTGGAAATCGCTTGATGAATTACACCACAGGATTTCGTCATGTTGCATTGCAATATTGATGTTTGCAAGTATCTCGACGGCGCTTATCATTATTGCTAGATCGCTGTTGCAAGGCGCCTGCCTAAGACGACTCAAGCTGCAGATGCAATATCTTGAGGAACTGTGGGTTATGACCGTCAAAGTGAATTGAATGTTTCGGAAAATCTTTTTATGAAGGGATTCCAGTGATTAGTTTTATTTTTTTGAAAATTTCCGAGGGTTTTTATTTTTAACAAAATTAAAATCGTAATAAAAAGTATTATTCAAACCACTCTATTTAATTAGAAATATATATTGATTAATAGTCACGTGTCTCGCTTGTTTGTTTGTTTTTTAATCATTCAATTATACTTTCCATTTTATAAAAAAAAAAACTACTTCCCTTGATTTTTATTCCTATTATCCCTCCTTCGCAACACATTTCATAACTTTACCCTGGATATCAATTATTTCCACTGCGATATCTTTATAACCTCTTCCGAAACAATTCGACTTCGCAACACCTTAAATCATCAATCCATTGGTTTCTATCACTCGTTTTTCTTCTTCTTCTTCTTCTTCTTCTTCTTCTTCTTCTTCTTCTACTACTACTACTACTACTACTACTTCTTTCTTTCATTCTCACTGTTTTTTTTTTCACCCGAGGTCCAAATCATTGACATTAAGCAGCCAATCTTACTCACAATGAATGATGGACATTAAACCAGAACTTATAATCATGCAGGAGTGAGAAAAACAATGATAAAACAATTATAATATATATATATATATAAGTTATAATAGACAAAAATAGAAAGCTAAAAAATGAAAAGAAACGAGATCTGTCTTTTTTGTGAGATGTGACTAAGATTAGCTTGTCAATTGGCCCTGAATTGTTTAAAAGCCGAACCCGAAATACCTCAGGGATATTTTGGACGAGCAGTTCAGAATTCGCGAACGATAACAAGAAAACACGAAGGAGAGAAAGGGAACTGCTCAACGACAAGAGAAGAAGAAAAGTGTAAATAAAGAGATAGAGAAGGGGGAATGAGAGAGAGAGAGGGGGGGATGGAGAAAGAGAGACAGAGAGAGAGGGAGGGAGAGAGGAAGGGAGGGAGGGTGGGATAGAGGGAGAAAGAGAGAGAGAGAGAGAGAGAGAGAGAGAGAGAGAGAGAGAGAGAGAGAGAGAGAGAGAGAGAGAGAGAGAGAGAGAGAGAGAGAGAGAGATACAAACAGAGAAATGCAGAGAAAGAGAGAGAAACGAGCTGTAGCTGAGGTCGCGCCACCGATGTACGCCTGAGCGACTCACCTGGCGCAGGTGTACAAAACAAAAGAAGATCGAAAGTGACCGCCCCCATTGCAGGCGCTGTCATATTCCAGTCTCTCTTTTTTTCCTTCTTTTTTTCTTGTTTTTTCTTTCTTATTTTCAGTTGATAATCGGGAAAATATCTTGCGTCCGTATCCCCTCAGCGGCATCGAACGCCCTCCCTCCGGCGCAGCTTTGATCGCCAGTGAAAGCCAGACGAGACGCCAGCGACAGATTCCTCGGCTGACAGGCGGGGAGAGGGAGAGAGAGAGAGAGAGAGAGAGAGAGAGAGAGAGAGAGAGAGAGAGAGAGAGAGAGAGAGAGAGAGAGAGAGAGAGAGAGGGAGAGAGAGAGAGAGAGAGAAAGAGAGAGAGAGAGAGAGAGAGAGAGAGAGAGAGAGAGAGAGAGAGAGAGAGAGAGAGAGAGAGAGAGAGAGAGAGGGAGGGAGGGAGAGAGAGAGAGAGGGAGAGAGAGAGAGAGAGAGAGAGAAACCTAACCTAACCTAACAGACAGACAGAGACATAGAGAAAGACAAAGAGAAGGAGAAAGAGATACACAGACAAAGCGGAGAGAATTAATAAGAAAAAACATCACGTCAACCGATCAACAAAAAGCGAAAATGGAAGAGAAAAATAGGATTTATCGGAAGACGAAAGAAAAAGAAATGGGAAGAAGAAGAAAAATAAAGATAATAAAGGAAAAACCCGTAAAATTTTAAAGACCTTGAGACTATTTTGTAATAAAGGTTAATGGCTTATTATTAACCTTTCAATGGCCAAAACGGCGGGAAACTTCCTTTTTGTCTTTCTTTCTCTCTCTCTTATTTTTTCCTATGATATGTTCCATAGATAAAACATAATAGCTTATTGTTATTTTTTTATAGTATCAGTTCTATTGTTTAAATCACTTGCGTATTTTCGTTTTATAATAACTATTCCTTATGTTTAGATGTTTAAGTAATATAATTTCACATAATCCAGATCATACCGCTTGCATATCACTTGCATTAACCTTTTAACCCTAGTTTTTAAAGTGCACGTGAATACAAAATGGACTTATGAATATAGATATGTCAGTAAGCAAAAGTTCCAGAACAGTTTTGAGGAGGATGAACAGAACAAGACACAATGTAGCTCCTCGGACAATG
>NC_061827.1:1072473-1084973 GCF_019202785.1 Penaeus chinensis | reverse complement strand
TAGATGTTGACGTGGCATAATTTTTTCAATAAATAAACAAAGACCTTGTTCAACGAATCTTTCGAACCCATTTTGGACCCCTCTTTAATGACACTTTTCGAGCTAATGGACTGAAACCACCGAACCGTGTTTACCAACGCCTTTAAATGTAATCAATCAACAGACTCTTCCACCCAAAGACCCATTTCGAACTACTCTTTAGGTCTTGACGAAAGCGCAGAGACCCCGTTAGACGGCCCTTCTGCACTCCTGGTTTTACGGGAGTGCACGTAGAAGCGACTGTAAACTCGGGTTCGGAGTCTCGTCTTCGTTGGATCTCGAGAGATTTCGACTGCACAGGCGTGAGGCCGAGGGGGAGGCGCCTGGGCAGGAGGGCCAATGGGGGAGGGTCGGTTAGGCTGGCATAACGCTGAAGAGAAGGGAAGGGGCGGGAGGGGACGCTAGGGGGAATAGGAAATGGGAAGGGAAAGTGGGAAGTGCGGAATATGAGAGGGAGAAATGAAGAAGAGGTAGAAGAAGAATAGAAAGAGGAGAAGAAGGAGGAGGAAAGAAATAGGGAAGAGGGGAGTTTGTCTCGCACTTTTAAAAGCTGTAGCTTTCGGGATAATATACACGATTAGAAGATGAAATTATACTACAAAATGATAAGATTCAAAATAGGACATTAAGACAAGAAAACCTTAAGGTGATGAAATAAAAATAATCATTTGTTCATGGATTTGTTTTCCTCGACTCCCTTGCGTTCGAATCTAGGCGAAAACCCAACCCAACCAATGCAGGGACATTGAGTTACCGATTCATGCTTTCTGTTTGCTCACTAGTTTCTGCGAGGGGTATTTATGGCTTTCCTTTTTTGGATTAGAATAAATTGTAAATCATGAATTTGTGTTAGTATCTCTTTGTTATCTTGATAGGCATTTACTTGTTGAGTTATCTATTTCAAGCCATTTTTAAAGAACTTGAATAGCACTTTACTTAACGTTTATATATATTTTTGAGTAAGTTTGGCGGTCAGCGCAGGCAAAAGGGACGACGAAGGTTCTATCTCGGTCCTTCGCTCCCATCCGGGGCTCGGCAACGACCGCGTCTCTGGAAAATGTTCCTTGATTGGCTGAGGGATCACCCATCCTGGTTGTGTCTGCTGTCTTTCTCACCTGTCCGCCTGTCTGTCTTCCCTCTGTATGTCTGCCTGCCTCTCTGTCTGGCTCTGTCTGTCTGCCTATCTGTCTTGGAGGAAGGAAAGAAATGAAGGAAAAAAAAACAGGAAATGTCCTGCCTCAAGTCTTCTGCTGTCATCTCGTAATTGAGTCATGTATGTCATTTGCTCAGAAAGGTCCCGAAGGCATGACTGTTCCTGAATTTCTCTCTCTCTCTCTCTATCCATCTATCTATCTATCTATCTACTCCTAGACTGTTAATTTCCAAAGCTTCAAAAGTAAACAATTTGACGCGAAATTATTCGTACATTAACAATACAAATTCTCGTGGTGTATTATGCATGTCGGTCCGTTCTAGGAAAATAGGCGTGGGTTCTTTGCCATTAATGTGTCGTGTATTTTCCTTTCAGGTTTTGATAAACACTCTTAGTTTATTGAATACCCTTCTCTTAAATGTCTTTCTCCAAGTCATATCACAGATACCAGGGAGTAAAATCGAATAAAACCCACGAAACGGCATCCTGAGACCCAGCCTTTATCTGAATTCAAATCAATGCTGAGAGAAAAAAAGGACGATAAAATAAATAGATAAATAAAACCTGAAGACAATGTATTCTCAACAACTAACAAAACATTTTTCCTTGTCGTGCAGGTGCTGTCCCTGCGAGTCGCCGCGTGAGTCACCGGCGCTGGGAGACGGCGGACGCCAAGGATACCAAGGAAGGACCACCGAATAGGCCCTCAGTGTCTGCTCGCGGCGCCGCCTGTGAGCATCGCTGCTTCCGAGGCGAGGAGGAGCCGCGAAGGAGGCGAGGAGGAGGAAGCAAAAGCAGGAACGGGATGGACAAGACGGTCGACGCGTGAATGTCCAGGCGGGTCTACTCGTAGACACGAGAGCTGCTCGAGCGCGGCCTCCTCTCGACGGCCGCCCGACGGTGACGCTCAGGGGACGCCGGGCCCTGGCAAGGTCAAATTGCACCTCGGTCCCACATCCGCGTGCGCACGCGCGGGCGCGCCCTCGTAGGGACAGCGGACAGTCCCGAGGAATGCGCGGCACCGGTCGCAGCGCAGAGGAGCGGCGACCGACGCGGACGGAGCGCCGGTGATGCTGGCGGCGTGAGGGAGAACGGACGGCGACGAACGGCCTGCACGCGCGCGCAACGAGAGAGAACCTCGCGACTGAGCCCAGGAACACGCGCAGGCGGCAGCGAGCAGCTGAAGGAGAGGTTGCGGAGGGCTCGCCGAAGGATAAGCCCTCACGAGGAGGCCATCCTTCAGCACCGGCGGATTGACGCGGACGCCCGACAGGAGGGCGTGAGATCCCGCCGGGAGCAGAGCGCCCGCTGGGGAGGATGGTGCGACCGGATAAAGCCATCGCCGCCCACGCCCGCGTCTAGTGCAGCAGCGCCACCATGTCCAGCTCGCACTCGTCTGGGTCGTCCAGCGGGCGGCTCTCGGGGGCGTCGCCCCATCCGCCGCCCATGCTTGGCGCCTCCCTAACCCCCAAGAGCCTCCTCAAACGATGCAAGCTACCCACTGCGGCTCACCTCCACACGCCCGCCGCGCCCACGGGCCTGGACCTCTCACGCCCACTCCTGCTCTACCAGAACTACACGTCAACCAAGGTAAGGACACGACGGGTGGGGTCGGTCGACGCCTGAAGCCGTTGGGCCGAAGGGCCTTGCGGCGCTGGTGCCATTGCAGCCATCATTACAGCATCCCCACTGCCACTATCACCACTGGCATCATCGCCACTGTCACCATCATCCTTTGTGACTTCAAGCCCCTCTTGTCGATGGCCCGCGCCCGAGTTCACTTTGTCGCCTTATCATAACAACAGAAAAGGCAGTAATATTATTGATAGATAAGAAAATAAATAGATCTTGAGGTAGGTAAGTTCTGTTCCAAGGACAGTGATATTTTCTTTTAGGATTGCCCATATGACTTGAGTTAATCCAGTGCCATGGTTTAGGTTTCTCAAAGTGTACATGCGTGACTTATACATGGGATATATAGAGGGAAGCAGATAGGCAGCCAAACAGTGAGGTTGAAATAGAAGAGAGAGAGAGAGAGAGAGAGAGAGAGACTGACGGACAGACCAAGAGCACTCCTGCCTTAAGGATAATCTGAATAGCTGACATGCATGACACAACCGCGGGGTGACAAGAGAGGACTTAAGGTCCTCCCCCGCCCTCTGCATAGTTCTTTACTATTGTTTTCTTTCTCTTTAATTTTTCATCATTACTACTTTTGCCGTCAATAAATCACCACCATCATTATTATCTTCATCCTCGTCAATATGATATTCCTTTTCATTATCATCACCATCGCCGCCACCATCACCATCACTATTATCATCGCCATCATTATCATCACCATCGTCATCATAACCATCATCATCACCACCATCACAATCACTGTCATCACCATCATCGTCTTACCAACATTATCACTACCACTACCACCACCATCCCCAACGAGGCATCATCGTTATCCCCTGCCCCTTTCCTTCCAGGTCCGCGGCGTGTCCCTCCGGCCGGGTCACGACGGCGCCCTCACCCCCGTCGGCCCGGCCATCGTCATCCCAGACTCCTACACAGGTTAGATTACTCCATTGCGCAACTCCGTTTCGCTTGTGTTTCTTCTTGATTGCCTACCCCTCATTTTCCGGTGTTTTTTTCTTTTATTTCTTTTCATTTATTTTTTAATTTTCCTCCTGTCTTCCTTCCTCCCGCCTCTCCCCTTTTCCTCGGTCGATTTGGACTTCTCCGCCTCTTTCTCATTTTCTCTTCTCCCCCTTACTGCATTTCCTACCTCCGGTACTTTTCTTCTTTGTCTTTTGTCCCCCCTCCACCCCACCCCCCAGTTTACTTTGTTATATCTATACCTTCTTCTTCTTCCCTGCCTCTCTATCCCTGTCCTCCTCTTTCTGACAATTCTTCTTACACCCCGTCTCCCTTCCCCTCTCCGTCTCCTGCTTTCTCCCTCTTTTTTCCCCTTTATCTCCACCTACTCCTCTGTTCCTTCTATCCCACCTTACCCCCCCCCCCTTCCACCCTCCCACCTCACGTAACGGTCCACTCGCAGGCGGCAGATTAAGATATGCATCTGAAGCAGTTCTGCCGCCGAGTTTTATTGTGGCCGCGACGAGTAGATCGAGTCCGACTTTGCAGATCGGTTTTGGGAGATTAAACCCGACCTTGAATTTTATGTCTGAACGTTGGCCGAGAGAGAGAGAGAGAGAGAGAGAGAGAGAGAGAGAGAGAGAGAGAGAGAGAGAGAGAGAGAGAGAGAGAGAGAGAGAGAGAGAGAAAGAGAAAGACAGAGAGAGAGAGAGAGAGAGAGAGAGAGAGAGAGAGAGAGAGAGAGAGAGAGAGAGAGAGAGAGAGAGAGAGAGAGAGAAAGACAGAGAGAGAGAGAAAGACAGAGAGAGAGAGAGAGAGAGAGAGAGAGAGAGAGAGAGAGAGAAAGAAAGAAAGAGAGAGAGAGAGAGAGAGAGAGAGAGAGAGAGAGAGAGAGAGAGAGAAAGACAGAGAGAGAGAGAGAAAGAGAGAGAGAGAGAAAGAGAGAGAGAGAGAGAGAGAGAGAGAGAGAGAGAGAGAGAGAGAGAGACAGAGAGACAGAGAGACAGAGAGAGAGAGAGAGAGAGAGAGAGAGAGAGAGAGAGAGAGAGAGAGAGAGAGAGAGAGAGAGAGAGAAAGACAGAGAGAGAGCGAGAGAGAGAGAGAGAGAGCGAGAGCGAGAGCGAGAGCGAGAGCGAGAGCGAAGCAGAGCCTCACTCCCCCCACCCGCACCCCCAGGCTGGTTCGCCATCGTGACGAGCGAGGGCCACACAGCGCCCTTCTTCTCGTCGGTGGAGCAGGTCGCCACCAGCAAGGTCTCCTTCTTCCTCACCAGATACGACGTGCCCGCCTACACCAACCTCAAGGATGGTGAGACTCTGCCGTGGATTTTTATGTTTTCGAAGTTCTTCGCTTGACATTCTACTGCCTTTTTGTTTTTGTCGCTTTTCTTTTTCGTTTGTTTTGCTACCATTAACAAATTTCCCAAGACTTTTCAATTTGTTTCTTTATTCTACGACTGCAATGAAGTCATCACAGAGATTCATGGTTTTAAAGACTAATTTTCTTTTGCCATTTTCACCACATCCCCATTCTTACAACCATGGATGTCATTCTCTATTAATTCCCCCAAATTTGGTCTTAACGCACGCGCGTCTTCACTGTTCATTTTGGCAAGTCTTCCCCTTAACCACAGAAAACGGGCGCATGACGTACCAGAAAACGGCGGTCCAAAGCGGCCACGTGCTAAAGCTGCTGGGCATCTTCGAGGACCTCAATGCCCGGAGAACCAACAGCTCAGGACGAGGGCGCGATGCCGGCCCCGTCTATGTGTGTGATAAATATGCACAGTGCCTCAACTATAGAAACGAGGTAGGCTTAACGTCTTGTTTCGATTTCACTTTGGGGGTAAATCTGTTTTCATTTTGCTTCATTTTTGTTGCCGAGTTTTTTTTTCAACCAACTGAGAGCTAATGATTACCATTTTGTTCTCACTTTTTTTCTTCTGTACTTTCTGTATATAGTTTAATTGCCCAACATTTTATAAATGTACTTCCTTTCTGCCTATTTTGCAACGAACGCGCTGATTGCCTTTTGCAGGTGGTGTTCCTTCCGTTCTCGGCGTCGGGGCGCTTCTACACGACGGCGCACAAGACGAGCAAGAACCCCAACCACGTGTACCTAATGGCACACATCCTCAAGAACCACAAGCTGCCCCTCACCGTCAGGCTCGTGTGCGGCTACATGCCCCGCGTCCCGTGCAACTTCACCGGTGAGTCGCGCAAGAGGCTTAGTGTTTGCTGGATATCCTTCGTCATTGTGCTCTAGAGTGTGGGATGAAAGTAGGCAGCTTCTCTCTGGAGACTGGAATCCCATCTTTAGCTTCAGCGGCAAGGAAAGTTCTCCGCTTGTATTTATTTCTACATCTCTCAGCATATCACATGAGGGTGATTTGTTCATAAAAGCAATATATGGGTCCCAACAACAGCTTAACTGATAGGTGAAGGATGTACGACTTTCTGTCTAACTTGTGTTCGGTAACAGCTTACGTCCTATAGTGTAAGATATGTTTCTTAACTTATCGTATTCTGCTAATGGGGAGTCACATCTTTAGTTCATCTTCAACTACGCTGCAGGGTATCATCGTATCGCCTGTAGTCCTTTCCGGCCCCAAGTCATGACAGGATTTGTGCTTGTATTAATGGGTGGTGTCCTCCTTCAGGAGTGCTGCGACTGGAGGAGGCGGAGAAGGAGGCTGTGATCCTCGCGTGCACGATGACCAACGAGGCTCGAGCGACCCTGTTCGAGATCGACGTGGCGTCCAACTTCGTCCTGACGCCCGTGAAGGACCCGCTGTTCCCCAAGTCGCCCATCTTCCTCAAGACCGTCTCCTACTGCGACGACGAGGCTGAGCCGTGGCGGCGACAGATCAAGGTCTGGCGCTGTCTAAGATATTATTTTTTTTTAATCGTATTTGCAGTCTTCATTTCATATTTCAATTTCTTTGACGATTTTTACATAGCATAAATTATCTAACGTTTTTGCTTCCCCTCAGGTCACGCATCACGTGACCGAGAAGAGGTCGCGGTCCCTGAGCCGCTCGCTGAGCGACAAGTTCGTGGAGCAGCCGCGGCCGGCCGGCTTCGCCTTCCTGGCCGACGTCGAGAAGAGGAAGAACCGCGGCCGAGAGAAGTCGCGGGACCGCCTGGCCGTCCGCCTCGGCGAGAGGGCGCGCGACAAGAGCAGGGACAACATCCTTCGGAGCCGCAGCAAGGAGACGCTGCTCGACCACAGCCCCAGCAAGATCAACTGCAAGGGCCAAGATCAGAGGAAGCTGTCCAAGCAGAACACGTACATCTTCCAGAACGGACGCAGCCCGCGGACGCAGCAGAAGAAGCAGGAGGCCGACGCCGTCCGCAGACTCAACCGATCTATCGAGAACCTGGACTACTCGAGGGTCGCGGACGACATCAGCCCCGTGCACGAGGCGGAGGAGGACGAGGACGAGGAGGCGCACTACACCGAGATCTGCGAGTACATCCTCAACAGGAAGTCCCCGCTGAAGAACGAGAGGCCGGGGCGCCAGCGGTCCGCCGACAAAGAGAACGGGACTCGCAGGGCAACAGGGCGCGGCCCGGAGAACAACCTGAGCTTCACTCTTCTCAAGAAAGACATCGGAGGATACTACGTCAAGATCCCGGGCTTCGAGGTGCCGAAGGAGGAGCTGGACCAAGGGTTCTCGCCGGAGCCCAGCAAAGGAAGCGACTCGCTGTGCTGATCACCAAGGAGGCTGATGCTTCTGTTGGCGGGGACGTCAGGTGTGCTACGGGAAATTCCTTATCAGAGCACGAGTTGTGTGAACCAAGGACAGATAGCCAAATGATGGCAACGAGATGGAAAAAATAACTTATTCAGAGACAACACTGAGTAATAGGTGACTCGAAAAGTGGTAAATATATATATATATATATATATATATATATATATATATATATATATATATATATATATATCTGTGTGTGTGTGTGTACACCGAATCGTGCAATTTAGCGATGAAAAAGTGATAATGTTGGATTCCAAGAGTCCTTAGTGGCAGGAACTTTCGAGTGTGAAAACTATATTTTTTCCTCAATGGTGCTCACAACACTCAGTCTAACTCCGACTTACTGGCAAATAAATCAGTGGTAGTCGAATCTTTCACGGCTGCCAGAGGGTCGTTATTTTCGCCCCTTAGTTCGGTACAACGGTTGAAAGTATTACTGTATTTCTATAAAGGCATCAAGACATGGAAGAGCGGCGTGCTTTGTTTGTGAAATGTGGAAGGATATCTGACTGATACTAGTAGTATTTTTTCCAATAAAAATAATCATGAAACATTTCGAAAACTGTGTATGATTGCGAAATTCGTCTAGTCACTGGTATTGTTTTTGTTAACCTTTTCGTTATTTCTGGCTTAAATTTGCTAGCAAAAATACTAGCAAAATACGTTCATAAATTGAAGCTGCTGAAAAAGTAGATTAGTACCTGCTATCATTCCCATGATACCCAGCATGAATCACATGCAAAACGTGGGTTCAGTGTATTCTAAAGAGAAGCATCTAAAGTATTGGGGAAGGTACTTTTATGGTTATGTTGTATGATAATCAGTATGTTTATTGGCATCGCTTGCTGATATACGGAAAATATATTTTTTTTCTCATTGTGAATGCCAATTGACTGAAGATGACTTGCCAGTGTATTTTATATTGAGAAACTGGCGTATTAAAGCTTATGTTTGATCTTGTATGTGTACGAATGTTACGGTGAAAGTCCGATGTTTTTAATAACACGACGCTGTTATACAGCTTGTATTTGATGCCCAAGAGTATAATTCTTGGGCCGTATAACTGACTGATAACTTTTTGTACAGTATTACTCATATATATGAGGAGCATGTATTTTGTGTACTTTTATATACATAAAGACTGTCACATAATGCAGGATTCCAGTCGTGTACAGCAATATACCAATTGTGTACTTTCCAATAATTATAAACGTGAATAAATTCACATTTCTTTAAAATTGCATTTAATAAATAAAAAGCTGGGAGAAGACGTCAAGTTCAAATGACATTTCTTAGAATATTTGAAACTCACTGTGTTAATTCTGTTAAAATTTGGTATGAAACATATTGTAAAATTAATACATATCAGTGTTTAAATTAAATTCTCTTTAAAAATACCACTTTCTATTTTGTTCCTTTTAATGAAGAAAAAAAAACACAAATATGTTGAAATACATTTTTTATTTCGCCATATGTGAATACAGTACGAAATATATGACAGTATAAAAAAACATGACAGCAAGCCATCAAAATATAGAGGATGGGCTACAGAGACATTTATACAAGAATTCATATACAGGGGATGTTTCCTGGTGTGAAGGCTCGACCTCGCTCCTGACCTTTCGAACATTCCTTCGAAACCACTTTTTCTCTTTCTGTGATACCAATCGACGCAACAACTCATTTGATTATATGATGATATTCATCCCTCGTTCAGTGGGTGCAGTGCGACGCAATCGTCAATTTACCTTTTTTTTTTTTTGAAGGTTTAATTAGATTTATTGCCAAAACTTATCTTGATTGATATGATTGTGCTGTGCAATGGTTGGGGGAGTAATGTGGATTTCCTAAACATTATATAGCATAAGAATATGCGATCTTTTATCAAAATAAGTAGGGAAAAAGTTCACACTCATATGCTTATTAAGAATAAATATATTCGTTTATGGATATTCACTATAATGGGAAAAAATATGTAAAGGCCCTTTTAGCTCGAACAGCTATCATCACAGGATTACACTCATACCGAAGAAAGAGGTCTGAACAAATTACAGAGATCGCGGCGAAAAAGACAGCAAATCATAAACAGTGGGTGTTTGCCCGAACACCAAGCTGCATTCTGATTGGCCGCGAGAAAATCCCAACTTCGAGTGCTGATTGGCTGTGCAAACTTGCCTCTCGACGTTGATTGGCTGCCTCGGAATGATAATTTCCCATCTAATTGTCCAAACTCGAGACAAGTTTTTGTCAGTGTTGTACCCAGGAGCAACAGGAGACGTGTCTGTTTTGTTCGGCACGTGTCTGCAGCGATAGTCAGTGGGCGGGACAGTTCGTGGGGTCATTGTCGGGGATCTGACTAGAGATTCAGGACGGGACTGAGAGCATCACGTTTGCTCTTTTTCTAATCTACATGTGCTTCTCGTTCATACTTGTATTATAGTTTAAATTGTTCTTAGTTTTTTGGTTTGTTTTTATTTTCATTACATGTCTTTTGCGTTTCAGTGTCTAAACCTCATGGGTTACTACACTGTAATGTTGTTGTTGTTTCTTTATGAAATTATAAATTTACTTTCTTTTTCATCTACCGTGAGTGCTTCATCACAAACTCGAGTGTATTTCATATTCCTTTCATTTCCTTCAATAAAACGAACCGTTTTACTGTCTCACTCGCTGCTTCGAACGAATTTCGAACACACAATGTACAGACCCCGCAGTGCGTACAATACAAGTATCAGTAAAACGGTTTTCAAAACACATTTGGGATTTATCACTGTTTATACAGACTGAACAGCAGTATCTCAAACATCCTGCTTTCCTGAAGGCAGAATATACGAATCACTTGTTCTTCCTTGTCACGTTTCTTACTCGCCTAAGATTTCATCACAGAAGGTACTGGTCTTTTGTTGCATGTTTACGTACTGTTTTTCTCATAAATAAGTAGCATAAAAGTACATTTACAGGAAAAGAGGCGTGTTTGTCTTTGCGCCTTGTTCTGAGCTTCTGCTGACAGTGAAGGTAATATACTTTATCAAATCCATATTGCCACATACATACACACGCATGCACATATATCCACATGAACACGTACACACGTACAAGTTTAAATGTATACAGGCACGTATGTATGTGTGTATGTTTACAACTTTTTAAAGCACTGGGATATGCTCCAATATCGACCACATAAAACTCGATACATAATGTAGAACTTTACACTGAAGGTTCAAGAGCAGGGTTTATCGTCACTGAGAGTAACCCTTTTCCCGGAGTCACAGCCACGAGTGTGTGCAATCTAGAGCGCCTGGATCGCACCACACGACAGGAAACACAGTTATAAAGACTTTTTTTTCCAGGAACAGAAAGTATTGCTTACATGCCACGGAAATTATGTACACAAACACATATGCTAGTTCATATAAGCGAAACCGAGATACAGAAATGTAAGACGGAATTTTCAAATCATTTAGGCGAGTGGAAGTTCAACTCGATTGTGATTAAGTCTGCGGAGATAAAACGCCACAAATTTCTGTAACTTCAGTTTCCAAAGGGCGCACTTCACTTCTTAAAGGACTTTCAGACCATCCTAGCGCACAGCATACGCGTCCTTGACTTGAGCACAGGGAGTCGTGTTAGCACAGGGAGTCGGTTGGAAGCGGGGACGCCTCTCAGCACATGGAGTCGTATCCGCTCACCTCGTCCCCGAGGACCGTCTTCCCGATCTCCTCCTGCGGGACCTCGAAGCCCTTCAGCTTCATGTAGTATCCCCCTTTGCTGTTTCTGCTGATGGTGGAGAGCTTGTCGTCCTCCTGGTCCTTCACGACCACGCGAATGATGTACACTTCGTTCGCCTTGTCCTTCTCGATCATGTCGCGGCCGCCCTTGATCGAGCTCGTCTCCTCACCGCGGCTGCCGTCGGCGGCGCTGACGTGGATGGTGGAGACGCCGATCTCGCTCGGCGGGATGTTCTCCTTGTAGTCGCCGCTCGCGCTCGAGAACTTCCTGCTCCTCGACTCCCTGTCGCTGAATGTCGCGCTCAGCCTGCCCGAAGCGTCACTCGGGACGTGGTTCTCCTCCTCGAGCGTGAAGCTGAGGTTGGGGAGGCTGAGCGGAGGGTGGCCTCTGGCGAAGGGCTGCCTCCGGCCCCGCTGGCCGTAGTCGCAGATCTCGGCGTAGTGGCTCTCGGACACGTCCTCCTCCGTCTCGGGGATTGGGCTGATGTCGTCCGCCACGCGCGAGTACTCTAGGTTCTCCACCGACCTGTTGCTGTTGATGCTGTTGTTGTTGCTGCTGCTCTTGTAGCCGCCCAGGTCGCTCTCGGCCCGGCGCTCGGGGTGCTTGGACCCGCCCCGCCCGTTCTGCAGCACGTACGTGTTCTGCTTGGAGATCTTACGGTGGTCCGAGTTCTTCTTTTTGGCCTCCAGGCTGTGCTCGGCGATCGGGAAGCCGCTGAAGCTGTTGCTGTAGTCGTGGTACTTGAACTTGGTCTTCTCCACGCTCTTCTCGCGGCTGCGGAACTCACGGAACCTCTGCTCTCGGCTCTTGTCGCGGCCGGGCTCGCTCTGCCGGCTGTCCCTCGACCGGTCGCGGCTGCGCCCCTTCTTCTTGTCGTTGTCCACCGACAGGAACGACAGGCTCAGCGGCCGCACGCTGGCCATCGGCTCCACGAATTTGTCACTCAGTGATCGGGTCAATGACCTTGACCTCTTCTCGGTCACATGGTGAGTCACCTGCAGACAAAGACGTCCTGCATTAAACTCTCTATTACAGCTGTTATGAAGTTAAAGTGATCCTATATCATGAGCAGACAACAAGCCAAACTACAATGAAGCAAACCACCTATCCCTTTCGAAACATCTGCCGTTAAACAAAAGCAGCGACCGTTCTCCTGCCTACCTTAATCTGTCGCCGCCAGGGTTCGGCTTCGTCGTCGCAGTAGGAGACGGTCTTGAGGAAGATGGGCGA
>NC_061827.1:1064973-1067473 GCF_019202785.1 Penaeus chinensis | reverse complement strand
TGTGTGTGTGTACATCACACTCACACTCACTCACACACACACACACACACACACACACACACACACACACACACACACACACACACACACACACACACACATATATATATATATATATATATTCAAATATATAAATATATAAATATATATTATATATTTATATATACACAGATATATAAGTATATATACATATATATGTATATGTATATATGTAAATATAAATATAAATATAAATATAAATATAAATATACATATTTACATTACACATAATACCCTCACCCACAGCGTGACCACTGACGCCGTCCTTGCGCCGGGAGCAGGGGAGCGAACGAGTTCCTTCGGTGCGATGTAATCGTTCATCCCGAGTCTATGCGAGTTTGTATCGGTAAAGCCTTCTAAACGAGATTTTCATATACAAAGATCTTTACAATGCTCAAAAACTTTTAAAAATTAAAAAAGCCTCAGAAATCACTTACAATATCGGTTAATTGTTGACGACTGCATCAAATTTCGTTCGTCGTTATCATCCAACTATTCTTAGAAGTGGGACTTTTACTGCTTGTTTAACGTCGATACAAAGGATTAAACACCGAACCTGTTAATCGTAATGTTATATATCATATAACGAAAATTAGTCTTCATAAAGATAAACATTTTTAATACCATTCCTCCGAGTTCTCTTGGACATGAACGTGAATGTTCCTAAAAGCCATTAAAGGCAATCTCAAAGACTTAATGCTTGCCCGAAATTAACTGGATCCTGAAGATAAAGCAGAAACCACAGAGATCAAAATGCTCAAATGTCACTATGAATTATGCGATGCTTTTTAAAATGTAAGAGCTTGCGACGGGAGATTTCAACGCTGCGATAGATAATGCGCGTCTCAGTTCTCAGGCGTGATGTGAAGGAGCTACCGAGAGTTACTGTGCAGGGCTGTTTATCAATCTTTTCACCTTCGAATTCATCTCCTCTCTCATTAGGAAGCTGCTGCACGTATTTGTGTTGCGTGACGCACTGCACCTAATAATCCCATCTGCAACATGAAAGCACAACATGCACTGCAACAGAGACCTCTTGGCCTTGAACTCACCTTCGTGGAGTTGTAGGTCTTGTAGAGCATGAGGGGGCGTGAGAGGTCGAGGCCAGGGGGCGGGGCGGGCATGTGCAGGTGGGCGGCGACGGGCAGCTTGTGTCGCTTGAGGAGCACCTTGGGCGTGAGCGCCATGCCGACGGGGACGAGGTGGGGCCCCGCCGAGGAGGATCCCCCCGAGGAGTGGGTGCCGGAGGACATGGCGGCGGCGGGAGCCTCTGATCCGAGGGTCCTGTGAGCCTTAGCTTCGCGTCCGCAGCGCTGGCATCCTCCCCCAGGTGCTCGGGAGAGGGGCTCCTGGGCAGGCGGGCTGTTGCTTGGGTGGTCTCCTAGCACAGAGCCCTCCGTCGGAAGGCTGGAGGATCGCTCGGTAAGAGCAAATCCTTTCGATTTCTCGGCGGCGGCGGGGGAGGGGGAGGGTGTAGAGGGAGAGAGGGAGAGAGTAGGGAGGGTCCCCGGGTGTTGGTCTTCAGTCACCGGTCACTCCTCCTCTTCGACCTGTCTCCGGGCGCGCGACCTCCAGTGATGGGCGCGGGCGTGTGGGCGTGGGTGGCGATGGGCGTGCTGCCAAGCGGCGGACGGACGAAACGAAGGATTCCGTTCGCGAGGAGCTGCGGCTCTTACACACTTTTTAACCAAACAGCCTTTTTGCCTGCACAGCAATTTGTTTTCTTTTTAGTATGATTTTTTTATGTATTGGAAGCACTTATTTTTTCAAGACACTTCAAAACAAATCATTAGTTGAACTTCACACACAATCCTTCTTGTGAGACGAAGATGCAAAGGAGACGCGTCCTCCTCCTTGGGCCAGACACGGTCCACGTGCGAGTCGGAGCCGAGCACCTCCCTCGCCTCAGAGCGCAGCGTCACACGTCTTTCCTGCGCGACCGTCCGGCCAGTACTGAGCCGCCAGTCGCTGGTTCTGTGGCTGCCTGCTTCGCCTCTGCTTCGCCTCTGCTTCGCTGCCGCTTCGCCGCTCGGCCTCCAAGCTGGAAAGAGAAGGCAATGTCTGAGAGAGAGGCCGGTGCTGGCGACACGAGCATTTCCCGTTGCGGAGCGTGGCGGCGCCCGCGGCTGCATAGCACGTATCGACTCACACCCAACCGCCCGCTGGACTACTTTCGTTCTCGGAAACCCTCCGCCGAGTGGCGTAAGGCACTTCTCTGAACATCTCGGTCGTGGGGAATATTTACGTTGCCTAAAAATCTAATCGGCTCGATGAAAAACAACTAAATCTGGTCGCCGGAGACAGTGAGTGGCAGATGGATGCGACGAGGCGACCGTCCGTCATCTATCATTCAGGACACGCGTGCGTGACGAGTCACCAACCTCACCATTTCCTGTGCGGATAATAATCGCCCAACAATAGCTGGCCAATCACACGGAAAAATAACACGGATGCTTCTAGA
>NC_061827.1:1059973-1062473 GCF_019202785.1 Penaeus chinensis | reverse complement strand
GCGGACCCCCCCCCCCCCCACTTTGCAGGCACGCGGGAAGAACTACGTGACCCTCGGCGCCGATGAGGCCGCTGAAGCCATCTGCATGGACAGCGGCGAGCTCGGCGGCGGCCCCGGGAAGACAACATCGGGAGAAGGAAGGCTCGGAACCGGCTTCCCCCCCCCCCCCTTCTCTCTCTTTCTCTCTCTCTCTCTCTCTCTCTCTCTCTCTCTCTCTCTCTCTCTCTCTCTCTCTCTCTCTCTCTCTCTCTCTCTCTCTCTCGCTCTCTCTCTCTCTCTCACTCTCTCTCTGAGTGTTTGAGTGTGTGAGTGTGTGAGTGTGTGAGTGTGTGAGTGTGTGAGTGTGTGTGTGTGTGTGTGTGTGTGTGTGTGTGTGTGTGTGTGTGTGTGTGTGTGTGTGAGTGTGTGAGTGTGTGAGTGTGTGAGTGTGTGTGTGTGTGTGTGAGTGTGTGAGTGTGTGAGTGTGTGAGTGTGTGTGTGTGTGTGTGTGAGTGTGTGAGTGTGTGTGAGTGTGTGTGTGTGTGTGTGTGTGTGTGTGTGTGTGTGTGTGTGTGTGTGTGTGTGTGTGTGTGTGTGTGTGTGTGAGTGTGTGAGTGTGTGAGTGTGTGAGCGTGTGAGCGTGTGAGCGTGTGAGTGTGTGTGTGTGTGTGTGAGTGTGTGAGTGTGTGAGTGTGTGAGTGTGTGTGTGTGTGTGTGTGTGTGTGTGTGTGTGTGTGTGTGTGTGTGTGTGTGTGTGTGTGTGTGTGTGTGTGTGTGTTTCCTTCCTTCTCTCCCTCTCTCTCCCCCTCAACCTCACACTCCACTTTCTCACTCTTTGCCTCTCCCTTTCTCTCCCTCTTTCTCGGATGCTAAGAAATCCCGCGCCCTCGCCTCCGTCCTCCGGTCACAGCCCGTACAATAGGCGCCAACGGAGACATCCTGACAGCGTTGTGACCTTCAGCTCCTACGCGAGGCAGCGACACCTTATCTCGTCACCCGACGGGTCTGGCTCGGCGCGCGGCATTTCGACCCGAGAATGCAGGCCTCGCTATATTCTCTCTCTTTTCTATCCGTTTGGTAAGCAAGTGTAAGGCAAATATATATATATATTGTGGAGAAAATTAAAGAGATAGTGATATGTGTTTGTTTTTATGTATAAGAAAAAGGACCTGAGGATAACCGTTTTCAGAAGCGCGGTAACGGAAACGCTCGGACCGTCACATTCCAGGGCGTAAGAGGGAGGGAGGGAGGGAGGGAGGGAGGGAGGGTGAGGGTGAGGGTGAGGGAGAGGGAGAGTGGGAAGGGGATAGGGAGGGAGAGAGGGAGAGGGAGAGTGGGAAGGGGAAAGGGAGGGAGGGAGGAGGAGAGTCCAGGACGGAGGGAAGGAGAGAGGGAGGGGGCGACTCGAAGCCTTCATAGCAAGATCGCCCAAATCGTCAGGCTTTAACCGCTCGCTGGATTCCCAGTCTCAAGGCGAAACCAAGATTTACGGCGCGAAGGACCGGTATATGAGAGAGGGAAAAAAGTCCCACACGCGGGCAACAATGCAAGTGTTGCGCTCTATGGTCTGCCTGTTAGCTGATTGCTTGAACTGCGTGATTGCTTTGATACTTGCCTGCCTGACTGCCTGTTGCTTGCGCCACTGACCCTACATCGGTTATGAAAGCGGTTCCAAGCACTTCCTCCCAAGAAATGCTTTCGTCGGAGGACCTCGGGAAGGCACGTGGCGACTTCGGCCAAGGGAGGGAAGCAGGGGAGGAAAGGGAGGGGGAAGGGGAAAGATTGGGGAGATGAGCGGAGGGGAGGAGGGGCGGGGTGGGCGGGGCAGGGGGAAGGAAGAGGTGCGAAGGGGAGGGGGAGGGGGGTGCTGAAGGAGGGGAAAGAAGGGGAGGCAGATGGAGGGAGGCGACTGGGGGGAGGGGTGAGAGAGGGGAAGGGGTGAGTATGGCCCCGCCGTCGTCAGGATCCTCCATGAGCACAGAGGAACCTGTTTCCAGCGCCAGACACTCACTGAGGCGCCGCACCTGGACAGCCTCGCGAGGATCCCACTGGGGGGGGGGGGGGGTGATGGTGATGGAGATTAGGATGGCGATGCTCCTCTTCTCACTCGTCCTCAGTCTCCCTCACTCACCTGTCCTCACTTGGGCCTACGTATCTCTCAAACTTCCCCCTTGCCTCCCCCCTTACCTCTGCCCCACCCTCCTACCCACCCCTCCTATCCTCCAACCTCTCCCCCATCCCCTCCCATTCCCCATTTTTCCCTCTCCCCTTCCCCTACCCCCCCCCCCCCCTCCGCTGCTCTAACCTCCACTTCCCCTTCCCCCATCTTCCCTGCCTCCCCTTCTCCCCTTCCCTTACCCCTCCCCTCCATTGTCCTCGTCCTCCCCTTCCCCTTCCCTTCCCCTCCCCTCCCCACCTGCCCTGCTCCCCCTGGTGCTTCATTTCTCCCTCCGGAGTCGGCGTGTCCCCGGCGTCGGCGAAGCTCCTCACTCGGGCGAGTGAGGCAAGAACAAGAGACGTG
>NC_061827.1:1014646-1022146 GCF_019202785.1 Penaeus chinensis | reverse complement strand
GTTGTGTGTGGGTGGTGTGTATTAATATATATTATATATATTATACATATATCTTTTTATATTATATATGTATATTATATTATACATATATATTATATATTATATATTATATATTATATATATATATATATTATATTTATTATATATATTATATATATTATATATATTATATATATAAAATCGTATATATATTAAATATATACATATACATATATATATATATATACATACACATACACAAACACAAACATCAACATCACTACTACTACTACTAATAATAATAATAATAATAATCGTGAAATGATAATAAGTGATGATCTGTATTTTTATCATTACTATTATTATCATAATGAATACCATTGCTAGTATTACCATCATCATTAGTAGTAGTAATGATAGTAGTAGTATCCTAATTATCACTATTACCAATATCAATTATCTATTATCCTCCTTATTGGCGTTATCAGTAGTAGAACTATTAATAATGTCATTGACTATATAAATATCAATATAATTATGGTCATTGGTATTAGTAGTTAGGTGTATTACTACTATTATTATTGTTATCATCATTTTCATTATAATTATCAGTATTATCATTATCATTACTATTATCATTATTAGCATCATTATTATTATCATTATGATTATTATAATTTTAATAATAATCATTGTTATTACTATCAGTATCATCCTTATTATTACTATTACTATTATTATCAATATTTTCATTATTATTATTATCGTTATTATTATTATCATTTATTGTATTATTATTATTATTATTATTATTATTATTATTATCATTATTATTATCATTATTACTATTATTATTACTTATTACTACTAGTATAGTAATAATAGCAATGATGATGATGTTGATATTATTGGTGATGGCAACGGATATGTAGATAAAGTTGATGACGATGATAACGAGAACAGTGATAATAATAATAAATTAAGAAATAATAATAATATTACTAATAATAGTAATAACAATAATGATTACAGTAATAATGATAAAAATAATAATGATAATGATAATAATAATAATAATAATAATAATAAGAAGAAGAAGAAGAAGAAGAAGAACAATAATAATAAAAATAATAATAACAATAATAATAATAATAATGATAATAATAAAAGTAATAATAATAATAACAATAATATTGATGATGATGATGATAATAACAATAATATAATGATAATAATAATAATAATGATAATAATAATAATAATAATAATAATAATGATAATAATAATAATAATAATAATAATAATGATAATAATAATAGAAGAAGAAGAAGAAGAAAAGAAGAAGAAGAAGAAAAGAAGAAGAAGAAGAAAAAGAAGAAGAAGAATTAGAAAGAGAAGAAAAAGAAGAAGAAATAGAAGAAGAAGAAGAAGAAGAGGAAGAGGAAGAAAGGCAGCAAGAACAGAGCCCATACAAAAAAATAGCTATTTGGGAATAAGAAATTCAATGACAATGACACTATTAACGAAAAGAAATCCATGCCACACACAAGACCATCAGGAATTATATGACAGTCAGAATCTTTAATTCAAAAACTTAATTCAGATTATGGAAGTCAATATTGATGGGCATATAGTAGTAAGATTAATTCGAGAAAAAAAAATCGATGACGAATTTCGACCTTTTCATGCATTTGTAAACAGGAAATGATTCTGTCATCGGTAATAATATCAATAAAGTGTAAAAAATAGTTTCAAATAACATTGATTTGCTTTATTTTTTTATTTATTATTATTTGTTTCATCTGTCGATTTATTCACCTAGCTCTTCATGTTATTCTCTACGACATTATTCATCACTACGAGCGTTCGAAGCCTGTTGCATCGCAAATATCTGCAACTGGGCGAATTTTATATGCTTCATATGATAATACCAAAAGTGCACGAAGGTACATACAAAAGTGGGTATTATTTGTATCGAAACTCCTGTGGTAGTAATCGGGTGACCGCTTTGGTACTGGAAAAAGGTGTCAGAGTTAGCTGCAACTGGTGCTGTCATGCTGCGAGAGGCCGGCTGTTGTCATGGTAATTCTGGGCTGGGGATAATGCCAGCGAGGTGTCACCGAGGGCGGCGCTCGCAGAGTCTCGCCTCAAAGGGCTTTCTGGTTTACCCCCCCCCCCCCCCCACACCCCGTCGAAGGCCTCGTCTGCGCGGCCGACGTGGCAATCCCCGCTTGCGGAGGCCGGCGGAGCGCTGGCACAGGACGCCGGGGACGGTGTCAGGCTGGCAGCGGTGCGGGCGGGAGTGCGGGCCAGTATAGCACTGCTCGGCGGCCGCGGGCTCGGCTCACCAGCGAGGGTTGGGCCGATGGCGACCTCTGGCAACTCAGTTCTCGGAAAATTGCAGCCAGATTGCAATGTCATCTAATCGACTGTCATGTTGATGATTTGTTCGCACAAAAGTTACAAGATGCAACAGTTTACAACGTGCAAAAACCAAGGATGCAATATATGAATGTAGATTCCTCCCACAAAACGGGGTAACACGTGAACGAAACTGCGCTCGGCTGCGCCTTCCTCGTCGAGGCGCAGCGGGAGAAAAAAGAAGGGAATCGTCGCTAATTTCCAAAATTAAAGACCTTTCTGTCTCCGGCGTTTTGGGGCGACGCTGGCCCGTCGCGCGAGGGGAGGGAGGGCGCCGCCGCGTTGATTGGGCGAGTGCAGATGCCTTTCTGTATTTATTGGCTGTACATCAGAGGCGAGAGGTGACCGAGGAGATAGCTTGGGCACGGCGAGGCTCGCTGGATGAGACAGGGCATGAGTGGGTATCGCCACATATGAAAGACGGGGTACGGAGTGGGTACGCCCCGTGAGCTAACGTTGGCAACACTGTACACCATCGGCCCGCGGAATGCCAGGTATCTGCCGTCCGGACCCCTGCGCGCGGCCCTGGCTTAGGTCTCCGCTAGACACTATCAAAGCTGCACATGAAAACCTCGAGGACCAGCAGCCTCGCCCGACGCCCGCTGGCACCGTCTCAACGATCCGGCCGGACAGACAGCGACCGCAATTGCCGTCAACGAACGCACGAGAGCGGAGAAAGATGCGACTATATGAATGCCCAGCGGAAGGGTTAGGACGCAGTCTCCCACGCCTTATGCTCCCATCCCTCCTCCCCCTCCGGCCTCCCCCTCCTCCTCCAGCCTACCCCTCTACCCATCATCCTCCTCCCTCTTCCCCCACAACCCTCCTCCCCTCCCTCCTTCCCTCCCCCTCCCACCATTCCCTTCCCCTCCCTCCTTCCCTTCCCCTCCCTCCTTCCCTCCCCCTCCCTCCTTCCCTCCCCTCCCCCTCCCTCCTATCCTTCCCCTCCCTCCTTTCCTTCCCCTCCCTCCTTTCCTTCCCCTCCCTCCTTTCCTTCCCCTCCCTCCCTTCCTTCCGCTCTTTCCTTCCCCTCCCTCCTTTCCTTCCCCTCCCTCCTTTCCTTCCCCTCCCCCCCTTCCTTCCTCTCCCTCCTTTCCTTCCCCTCCCTCCTTTCCTTCCCCTCCCTCCTTCCCTCCCCCTCCCTCCCCTCCCCCTCCCTCCCCTCCCCCTCCCTCCCCTCCCCCTCCCTCCTTCCCTCCCCCTCCCTCCTTCCCTCCCCTCCCTCCTTCCCTCCCCTCCCCCTCCCTCCTTCCCTCCCTCCTTCCCTCCCCCTCCCTCCTTCCTTCCCCTCCCCCTCCCTCCTTCCCTCCCCCTCCCTCCTTCCTTCCCCTCCCCCTCCCTCTTTCCCTCCCCCCCTCTCCCACCCCCCCACGACGAGGCACCGAAACGTCTCTCATCAGGAGCGCCTCACTGGTCCCCTCCCTCCTTCCCTCCCCTCCCCCTCCCTCCTTCCCTCCCCCTCCCTCCTTCCCTCCCTCCTTCCCTCCCCCTCCCTCCTTCCTTCCCCTCCCCCTCCCTCTTTCCCTCCCCCCCTCTCCCACCCCCCACGACGAGGCAACCGAAACGTCTCTCATCAGGAGCGCCTCACTGGTCCCCTCCCTCCTTCCCTCCCCTCCCCCTCCCTCCTTCCCTCCCCCTCCCTCCTTCCCTCCCCTCCCCCTCCCTCCTTCCCTCCCTCCTTCCCTCCCCCTCCCTCCTTCCTTCCCCTCCCCCTCCCTCCTTCCCTCCCCCTCCCTCCTTCCTTCCCCTCCCCCTCCCTCTTTCCCTCCCCCCCTCTCCCACCCCCCACGACGAGGCACCGAAACGTCTCTCATCAGGAGCGCCTCACTGGTCCCCTCCCTCCTTCCCTCCCCTCCCCCTCCCTCCTTCCCTCCCCCTCCCTCCTTCCCTCCCCTCCCCCTCCCTTCCTTCCCTCCCTCCTTCCCTCCCCCTCCCTCCTTCCTTCCCCTCCCCCTCCCTCCTTCCTCCCCCTCCCTCCTTCCTTCCCCTCCCCCTCCCTCTTTCCCTCCCCCCCCTCTCCCACCCCCCCACGACGAGGCACCGAAACGTCTCTCATCAGGAGCGCCTCACTGGTCCCCTCCCTCCTTCCCTCCCCTCCCCCTCCCTCCTTCCCTCCCCCTCCCTCCTTCCTTCCCCTCTCCCCCTCCCTCCTTCCCTCCCCCTCCCTCCTTCCTTCCCCTCCCCCTCCCTCTTTCCCTCCCCCCCTCTCCCACCCCCCACGACGAGGCACCGAAACGTCTCTCATCAGGAGCGCCTCACTGGTCCCCTCCCTCCTTCCCTCCCTTCCCCCTCCCTCCTTCCCTCCCCCTCCCTCCTTCCCTCCCCTCCCCCTCCCTCCTTCCCTCCCTCCTTCCCTCCCCCTCCCTCCTTCCTTCCCCTCCCCCTCCCTCTTTCCCTCCCCCCCTCTCCCACCCCCCACGACGAGGCACCGAAACGTCTCTCATCAGGAGCGCCTCACTGGTCCCCTCCCTCCTTCCCTCCCCTCCCCCTCCCTCCTTCCCTCCCTCCTTCCTCCCCCTCCCTCCTTCCTTCCCTCCCCCTCCCTCTTTCCTCCCCCCCTCTCCCACCCCCCACGACGAGGCACCGAAACGTCTCTCATCAGGAGCGCCTCACTGGTCCCCTCCCTCCTTCCCTCCCCCTCCCTCCTTCCCTCCCCCTCCCTCCTTCCCTCCCTCCCCCTCCCTCCTTCCCTCCCTCCTTCCCTCCCTCCTTCCTTCCCTCCCCCTCCCTCCTTCCCTCCCCTCCCCCTCCCTCCTTCCCTCCCTCCTTCCCTCCCCCTCCCTCCTTCCTTCCCCTCCCCCTCCCTCTTCCCCTCCCCCCCTCTCCCCCCCCCCCCGACGAGGCACCGAAACGTCTCTCATCAGGAGCGCCTCACTGGTCCCCTCCCTCCTTCCCTCCCCTCCCCCTCCCTCCTTCCCTCCCTCCTTCCCTCCCCCTCCCTCCTTCCTTCCCCTCCCCCTCCCTCTTTCCCTCCCCCCCTCTCCCACCCCCCACGACGAGGCACCGAAACGTCTCTCATCAGGGAGCGCCTCACTGGTCCCCTCCCTCCTTCCCTCCCCTCCCCCTCCCTCCTTCCCTCCCTCCTTCCCTCCCCCTCCCTCCTTCCTTCCCCTCCCCCTCCCTCTTTCCCTCCCCCCCTCTCCCACCCCCCACGACGAGGCACCGAAACGTCTCTCATCAGGAGCGCCTCACTGGTCCCCTCCCTCCTTCCCTCCCCTCCCTCCTTCCCTCTCCCTCCCCCTCCCTCCTTCCCTCCCTCCTTCCCTCCCCCTCCCTCCTTCCTTCCCCTCCCCCTCCCTCTTTCCCTCCCCCCCTCTCCCACCCCCCACGACGAGGCACCGAAACGTCTCTCATCAGGAGCGCCTCACTGGTCCCCTCCCTCCTTCCCTCCCCCCCCCCTCCCTCCTTCCCTCCCCCTCCCTCCTTCCCTCCCCCTCCCTCCTTCCCGTCCTCCTTCCCTCCCCCTCCCTCCTTCCTTCCCCTCCCCCTCCCTCTTTCCCTCCCCCCCTCTCCCACCCCCCACGACGAGGCACCGAAACGTCTCTCATCAGGAGCGCCTCACTGGTCCCCTCCCTCCTTCCCTCCCCTCCCCCTCCCTCCTTCCCTCCCCCTCCCTCCTTCCCTCCCTCCTTCCCTCCCCCGTCCCTCCTTCCTCCCCTCCCCCTCCCTCTTCCCTCCCCCCCTCTCCCACCCCCCCAGACGAGGCACCGAAACGTCTCTCATCAGGAGCGCCTCACTGGTCCCCTCCCCTCCTTCCTCCCCTCCCCCTCCCTCCTTCCCTCCCCCTCCATCCCTCCCCTCCCCCTCCCTCCCTTCCTCCCTTCCTTCCCTCCCCCTCCTCCTTCCCCCCTCCCCCTCCCTCCTTCCCTCCCTCCTTCCCTCCCCCTCCCTCCTTCCCTCCCTCCTTCCCTCCCCCTCCCTCCTTCCTTCCCCTCCCCCTCCCTCTTTCCCTCCCCCCCTCTCCCACCCCCCACGACGAGGCACCGAAACGTCTCTCATCAGGAGCGCCTCACTGGTCCCCTCCCTCCTTCCCTCCCCTCCCCCTCCCCCCTTTCCCCCTCCCCCTCCCTCCTTCCCTCCCTTCCCTCCCTCCTTCCCTCCCCCTCCCTCCTTCCTTCCCCTCCCCCTCCCTCTTTCCCTCCCCCCCTCTCCCACCCCCCACGACGAGGCACCGAAACGTCTCTCATCAGGAGCGCCTCACTGGTCCCCTCCCTCCTTCCCTCCCCTCCCCCTCCCTCCTTCCCTCCCCCTCCTTCCCTCCCCTCCCCCTCCCTCCTTCCCTCCCTCCTTCCCTCCCCCTCCCTCCTTCCTTCCCCTCCCCCCTCCCTCTTTCCCTCCCCCCCTCTCCCACCCCCCCACGACGAGGCACCGAAACGTCTCTCATCAGGAGCGCCTCACTGGTCCCCTCCCTCCTTCCCTCCCCTCCCCCTCCCTCCTTCCCTCCCCCTCCCTCCTTCCCTCCCCCTCCCTCCTTCCCTCCCCTCCCCCTCCCTCCTTCCCTCCCCCTCCCTCCTTCCCTCCCCCTCCCTCCTTCCCTCCCCTCCCCCTCCCTCACTGGTCCCCTCACTCCCACGACGAGGCCAAAATGAGCAAGATAGAATAAAAAAATAATAACAAATCATAAAACTAATAAACAAAAACACGACACAAAGATCCAGTGCTGGAGGCGTCACTGGCGAGGGGGGAGGGAAGGGGGGAGGGAAGGGGGGGAGGGGGCAGCAGCAGTGCCACCCGGGCGATGGGCACTGCTCGGTACTGGAAGACCCTCCTTCGAGACCTTTTTTTTCTCAACGAAATCCCGACCATTCCCCCCCCCCCCCCCACCCCGAGAGCAACCGATTATCAATATACATATCCGCGCCAGAAATGGATCTCTGAATTAATGAACCCTTAACCTCACGCTGCAGGTAACTTGTTTAAAATTCCTGGTTGAAGTGAACCAAAATGAATATCCGTTGCAGCCAACATCTCGTCTGAGGGACACGTGTTCTCGAGTGTGAATTATTGCATTACCGCCGAGGGACGCTGTTCTCGGGCGCTCGTGTAAATAAACGCATTTCAAGTCTATAGGTGTGTGAATATATATACACAAGCGCATAA
>NC_061827.1:999646-1002146 GCF_019202785.1 Penaeus chinensis | reverse complement strand
AAGGGGGAGGGAGGGGAAGGAGGGAGTCGCAGGTGGCCAGTGGAACGGGACGGAGGGGAAGAGGGGGGGGGGGGTAAATCTCGCGTTTTAAGAAAATAAATCAGTCTGTAAGAAAAAAACTGAGGTTGATCTTCAGGGCAATTTTCACAAAACCCTTTTTTACGAGAGAGAGAGAGAGAGAGAGAGAGAGAGAAAGAGATGAGTGAGAGAGGGAGAGAAAGAGAGAGAGAGAGGGAGGGAGGGAGGGAGGGAGGGAGGGAGAGAGAGAGAGAGAGAGAGAGAGAGAGAGAGAGAGAGAGGGAGGGAGAGGGAGGGAGGGAGAGAGAGAGGGAGGGAGGGAGGGAGGGAGGGAGGGAGAGAGAGAGAGAGAGAGAGAGAGAGAGAGAGAGAGAGAGAGAGAGAGGGAGGGAGATGGAGGGAGGGAGGGAGAGAGAGAGAGAGAGAAAAAAAGAGAGAAATAGAGAAAGAGAGAGGGAGGGAGGGAGGGAGGGGAGGGAGGGAGGGAGGGAGGGAGGGGGAGAGAGAGAGAGAGAGAGAGAGAGAGAGAGAGAGAGAGAGAGAGAGAGAAGAGAGAGAGAGAGAGAGAGAGAGAGAGAGAGAGGGAGAGGGACAAGGGAGGGATGGAGGAGTGAGTGTGAGTCAGTTAGTGAGAGAGAAAGAGGAGAGAGAGAGAATATTACCTTTTTTATCTCAAAATGATGCATATTTCCACTATTCTTTATTCCCTTTAGATCATCTCTATAATTTCCTTCCCTCGAATACTAAATTACCCACAAAAGTCTTAAACCTAAAAAAGGAAAAGAACAAAAATCATGCACGTATTCCCGTAACATCAGAGCAATGGAATGCATGAAAGCAATCTATCTGACTCTTTTGTATTCACGCGTTGTAATCTCTCTCTCTCTCTCTCTCTCTCTCTCTCTCTCTCTCCCCTCTCTCTCTCTCTCTCCTCTCATCTCTCTCATCTCCCCTCTCATCTCTCTCCTTCCTTTCTCTCTCTCTCTCCTCTCTCTTTCCTCTGTCTTCCCCCCCTCCCATCTAAAATCTTTCTCCTTTTCCTCCTTTACTCTCTTTTTTCCCTTCCCCTCCTCCTCTCTCCCATCTTCTATATCTTTCTCCCTCTCCCTCCTTCTATCTTTCTCTCTTCCTTTTCCCCCTCCCCCCTTCTATATCTTTCTCTTTCTCCCTTTCTCTTTCTCCTTCCCCTTCCTTTTCTATCCCCCACCCCTTTCTATTTTTTTCCCCCCCCTCCCCTTTCCTTTTTCCCCTTTCCCCTTCCTTCCCCCCCCCCTCTTTTCCCCCATGTCTATTTTTTCCCCCTTTTCCCTCTTACTTCCCTTCCCTTCTTCCTCCTCTCTCCCACCTTCTCTATCTTTTCCCTCTCCCTCTTCCTTCTCTCCTTCTCCTTCCTTCCTCCTCTCTCCCACCTTCTATATCTTTCTCCCTCTCCCTCTTCCTTCTCCCTTTTCCCCTTTCCCTTTCCCTTCCTCTCCCCCACCTATTTTTTCCCTCCCTTCCCCTTCTATCTCCCTTCCCCTTCCCTTCCCCCTTCCCACCACTATATCTCCCCCCTCTTCTCTTCTCTTTCCTTCTTCCCCTCTCTCCCAATCTTTTAATCTTTCTCCATCTTCTACTTCTCCCTTTCCTTCCTTCTCCTCTCTCCCACCTTCTATATCTTTCTCCCTCTCCCACTTTTCTCTCTCTCCTTCCTTCCTCCTCTCTCCCCTCCCTTTTTCCTATCTTTTCCTCTCCCTCCTTCTATCCTCTCCCCCTTCCTTCCTTTTCCCCTCCCCCAAACCTTCTCTTCTCTCCTCTCCCTCCTTCTATCTCTCTTTCTCCCTCTCCCTCCTTCTATCTCTCTTTCTCCCTCTCCCTCCTTCTATCTCTCTCCTTCTCCTTCTTCCCTCCTCCTCTCTCCCACCTGTATATCTTCCCTCTCCCCCTTTCCCTATCTCCCTCCTCCTCCTTCCTCCCTCTCCCACCTTCTCTATCTTTCTCCCTCTCCTTTCAAACTCTTTCCCTCCTTCTTCTTTTCCCTCCCCCCCTCCCCCCCCCCCCTTTTTCTCCCCCCCCACTCCCCTTCCCCCCCCCACCCATCTCTTTCCCCCCCCTTTTACGAATGTGTAACGTACGGTGACGGCGGAAGGGGGAAGGGGGGAAGGGGGGGAAGAGTGAGAGGTGGGGGGGAGGGGGTGTCCCTTCCCCCCGTTTGTCACCAGACCGTCCCGCGCGTGGCGAGAGCGGCTTGACCGGAGAGGGCTTTTGGGGTAGAGCTGGCATCGCGGGCGAGAGGAGGGGGGGAGAGTATGTGTGAGAGAGCGAGAGAGGGAGGAAGGGAGGGAGGGAGAAGGAGAGAGGGAAGCGAGGGAGGAAGGGAGGAAGGAGGGAGAAGAAGAGGGGAAACGAGGGAGAAAGGGGGGGGGGAGGGAGAAGGAGAGAGGGAAGCGGGGAGGAGGAGGAGGGGGAGAAGGAGAGGGGGGCGAGGGAGGAAGGAGGAGGG
>NC_061827.1:982146-984646 GCF_019202785.1 Penaeus chinensis | reverse complement strand
TGTGTGTGTGTGTGTGTGTGTGTGTGTGTGTGTGTGCGCGTTTGTGTGTGTGTGTGTGTTGTGTGTGTGTGTGTGTGTGTGTGTGTGTGTTGTGTGTGTGTGTGTGTGTGTGTGTGTGTGTGTGTGTGTGTGTGTGTGTGTGTGTGTGTGTGTCTGTGTGTCAAATACCGCATTTATTAGAATAAAAATTAAGAACGATAATAAACAGATGAATAACATGAAACCAATAAATTACGATCCCAATTTCTAATTCAAATATTAATGTTAATAATAACAATAAAAAAACAAAATATTTAGGACGCGTTCAAAATGTACGCTTCCCGCTGCTCGTTTGACTGTACAGGGGAAAAAAAGAGCCCTGCTTGCTCCCTCTGAAATTTCTGAATGTATTTTCACACATACGTCTAAAAGCGAGATACAAAAGAAAAGAAAAGAAAAGAAAAAGATTGAAAAAAAAAAAAAAAAAAAAAAACGCCTGAATGAGACCCTCCTTCGGTTAAGCATTCCATCAAACATAAAAAAAAGGGGAAAAAAAAAAGAGAGAAATAGACAGAGGAAATGGAAGAAGTAGAACAAGAAAACGCCAGCGAAACAAAGACACAGGAATAGGTGTTGGTAACAAACTCATCAACCCCCCCCCCCCCCCCCAGGCACTTTCCGACCACCCACACGTCCCACACATAAATAATACATACTGTGGGGAATCTGACAGCTCCCTTGTTCGGCATTTTACCCTCTCTGCCTCTCCGCATGTTTTATGGATCCAATAAAGTGTCCAGATATTTGTTTGTTTATAATTTCATCTCGTGTTCGCCTCTTCTCGCGCGTCTCTAATGCCGTAAAAAAAGAAAAAAAAGAAAAAAAAAATCTTCGTACTGGGTAATGTAATCGGCTATGATTTATTAAGAAAACGAGTTTTGGAGAGGAAATCGGGTGATTTATGTCTTCGGGGAGTATTTTTAGCCTATGCCCGACTCTGTTTATCATTTTAACGCCAAGTGCCCACGAGCCACGGTATTAGCGTCAGGAGGCCGGAGGAGACGTATTTACCTTCCCACCAAGTCGGCATTAACCTCTTGAAACACCAACAACCTGTCTTCTGGTCAAGCAAGTTGTATCGTCGTAATTAGCCCCCCCCCCCCCCCCCAATCACCCCCACCGCCCGCACGGACCAACAATGCCCACGAAAGCCTCCTCGAGCCCCCCCACCCCCACCCCCCACCCACAACGAGGGAGGGTTTCCTGATATCCTACGTACTGTGTATATGTATAAACTTGTAGGTACTCATATCCACGTCATCTTGCACACACACACACGCACACACACACACAAACACACACACATACACACACACACACTCACACACACACAACACACAAAGACACACACACAAACAAACACGCACACACACATAAACACACACACACACACACACACACACACACACACACACTCACACACACACACAACACACAACACACAAAGACACACACACACACACAAGCACGCACACACACATAAACACACACACACACACACACACTCACACTCACACACACACACAACACACAAAGACACACACACACACTCACACACATACACAACACACAAAGACACACACACACACACACACACACACACACACACAACACACAAAGACACACACACACACACACACACACACACACACAACACACACACACACACACACACTCACACACACACAACACACAAAGACACACACACACACACACACACACACACAACACACATAGACACACACACACACTCACACACACACACACAACACACAACACACAAAGACACACACACACACACACACACTCACACACACACACAACACACAAAGACACACACACACACACACACACACTCACACACACACACAACACACAAAGACACACACACACACTCACACATACACACAACACACAAAGACACACACACACACTCACACACACACACAACACACAAAGACACACACACACACTCACACATACACACAACACACAAAGACACACACACACACACACACACACACACACACACTCACACACACACAACACACAAAGACACACACACACACACACACACTCACACACACACACAACACACACACACACTCACACACACACACAACACACAAAGACACACACACACACACACACACACTCACACACACACACAACACACAAAGACACACACTCACACACACACACACACACACCAATACATTTCCCTAACCAAACAAACACTAAAGATCGTATAAGAACATTAATTATCAAAACAAGAATTAACAGTTGCAAGAACTACTGAGAATTAACCAATCCAGATGCAGCCTCCTGACCCTCCCCCCCCCCTCCCTCCCTCCCACGCACGTTGCAGTCTTAACAAAGCTACTTATTCAAAGCTATATATTCTTATGCTAAGGAAATGATCTCGGGGACCCTTGCTAGCTCGGTCAAGAAGGGCACCATA
>NC_061827.1:974646-977146 GCF_019202785.1 Penaeus chinensis | reverse complement strand
AAATATTATCTTAAAAGAACAACGAACAGTACAAGGAATAATAATAATGATAAATATGATAGATAAACAATAATGGTTAAAAATAATACCAATTAGGAACATATGAGGCATAAAAAGCATAATGAAACGTGTTTACTGTTGATACTGTTATCAATTAAAATAAAAAACGATAGTGGAAATGATAATAGTAGTAATAATAATAATAATAATAATAATAATAATAATAATAATAATAATAATAATAATAATAATAATAATAATAACAATAATGAAAATGATAATAGTAATAATAAAAATTATAGTAATAATAATACTAATAATAAACATTACAATGATAATAAAAATTATGTAGCATTATAATAATAATGCAAATAATGATAATAATAAATCTGATAAGGTATAATAATAACAATAATAATAATAATAATAATATCAATAATATTGATAATAATAATAATAATAATAATAATAGCAATAGTAATAATTATGATAATAATAATAATAATAATAATAATAATAATATTAATAATGATAATAATAAAAGTTGCAATGATAAGAAAAATTATAAAGTATTATAATAATAATGCAAATAATAAAAACAATAATGCAAATAATAATAATAATAACAAAAATAACGATAATAATAATAATAATAATAATAATAATAATAATAATAATAAAATAACAATTATGATAATAACAATAATAATACTAATCATAATAAAATAACAGTTATAATAGTAATAATACTAATGATAATAACAATAATGATAATAATAATACTACTAATAATAACAACATTAATAATAATAATTATAATAATAATAATAATAATGATAGTAATAATAATAACAATAATAATAATAATAATAATAAATATAATAACACTAATATTAACAACAAGGATAATAATATTGATTATAATGTAATTAACAATAAAACTAACAGTAATGCTACATGTAATGATGGAGAAAACAATATACTGTTATTATCATTGTTATCATCATTATTATACTCATTATTATACTTATAGTAATATTAATCACAATTATTATTATATTTATCAAAATCAAAATAATGATAACTAATATTATCATTATCATCATTAGTACCATCATTATTATTATCATTATTGTTATTATTATCATCATTACTATTATCATCATAATCATTATCATTAAAAATATTATCATTATCATTATTATTATTACTATTATTATAATCAGCATCATTATTATCCTGATCATTATCATCATCACTATTATCATCATCATTATTATAATCAATAAATAAATAAACAGTAAGAACATCAAGAAGATACGATAATAATAATAATAATATAATAAAAATAATAATAAATAATACAATTTGATTAAGGAATAATGAAAAATAACACAACAAAACTTAGATAATTTCACCGAAGACAAAGAAAATAAAAATGTTATTAGGAAAGATGATGAGAGGAGTGGAGGGAAGGAGGGAAGGAGGGAGGGAAGGAGGGAGGGAGGGAGGGAGGGAGGGAGGGAGGGAAGGAGGGAAGGAGGGAGGGAGGGAGGGAGGGAGGGAGGGAAGGAGGGAAGGAGGGAGGGAGTGAGGGAGGGAGAAATAGTTACACAATATAGCAAACTGCTTGGTATGGACATATATATATATATATATATATATATATATATATATATATATATATATATATATATATGTATTTATATATATATATGTGTGTGTATATATATATGTATATATATATGTAAATATACACACACACACACACACACACACACACACACACACACACACATATATATATATATATATATATATATATAGAGAGAGAGAGAGAGAGAGAGAGAGAGAGAGAGAGAGAGAGAGAGAGAGAGAGAGAGAGAGAGAGAGAAGAGAAGAGAAGAGAAGAGAAGAGAAGAGAAGAGAAGAGAAGAGACGAGAAGAGAAGAGAAGAGAAGAAGAAGAAAGAGAAAGGAGGAGAATGCAAGGAGGCGAGCAGAGCAGCGAGGCAACCCGGAGGCGGCGGCTTGACGAGCCTCGAGGGTTCGCATCAAAAGGCACATTAAGGTCACAAATATCCTTAGAAGGTCAGTCTGAAGGCGAATCTATGTCAGCCTGGCCAGCCTGCGTGTAAAGCGTCCGTAACGAGGTTGTGTGAGCAAGAGAATACGACACATCCTCCGCGCAATGCTGCAAGAATTTTGAACTAACAAAGGATGTCCATAAAAAAAAATGTCGGGTTGAGTTAGGCAGATACGTGAAGAAAATAAATTCGACGGAGAATTATCTGCGGTAAAGTCACGGTATGAAAGGATGGCCATATAAGGTCAACATTAACCTAGGGTGACATGGCAGGCGACCCCCCCCCCCCCCGACAAAGGATAACGTCGTAGGGCCAAGCCGTTCGGATGACTTCGGGCGGACAAGGCGATGCCCGGACACAAACCGATGGACAAAAATCCGCAATTCCGCCGCCGATTTGCCGACCGATGGCCCC
>NC_061827.1:957089-967046 GCF_019202785.1 Penaeus chinensis | reverse complement strand
GAGGTAGGGGGGTGGGGGGTAGGGGGGGGGGCTCGTCAAACCTGTCTCCCCACTAGGCTGGATCTTTACCTTTCAGTCTGACTGCCTTCCCCTTCCCTTTTTTCTCTCTCTCTTTTTTTATTTCTTTTTCTCTTTTTTTTAACCTTTCGCCCTGACTCCTTTTCTTGCTGATTTTGTGCTGACATCTGAGCTGACAGTTCAGCTGACGTGTTTTGCTGATGATTATCTCGACCGCGTAAGCAACAGAATTTTCAGATCATTTTGTTACGCGTTTGATTCTAAAAAAAAAAAAAGCACACAACACACACACACACACACACACACACACACACACACACACACATACCTATATATATATATATATATATATATATATATATATATATATATATATTTATTTATTTATATATATGTGTGTGTGTGTGTGTGTTTGTGTATGTATGTATGTATGTATGTATGTATGTATGTATATATATATGTATATACGTACATAATACATCGATTCTCTCTCTCTCTCTCTCTCTCTCTCTCTCTCTCTCTATCTATCTATCTATCTATCTATCTATCTATCTCTCTCTCTCTCTCTCTCTCTCTCTCTCTCTCTCTCTCTCTCTCTCTCTCTCTCTCTCTCTCTCTCTCTCTCTTAATCTCTCTCTCTCTCTCTCTCTCTCTCTCTCTCTCTCTCTCTCTCTCTCTCTATCTATCTATCTATCTCTCTCTCCCTCTCCCTCTCTCTGGGACTAAAAGTGATAGTCTTTCATTTCAAGTTTCATCTCTCTCTCCCACAGTCGAGAAAACCAAAGTTTCCGCAGACTTAACATATTCCTCGGAGAGTCCACGAGACAAACCCAACTTGTTTTCCTTTTTTTTTTTATTATTACTTTATTATTATTCATTTTATTATTTATTATATTATTTTTTTCCTCTCTTTTTATTTTTATTTATTTATTTATTTTCTTTCTCTCTTTTTTTTATTTATTTATTTATTTTTTGTTTTATTTTTTTTTTTTTTTTTTTTTTGCCAACGACCCCGCCTCGGCCGCGGATCCTCCTCCGCCTCACTCGAAGAATCCTCGCATCACTTGCTTGTCTCAGCTTCCTTTGTCGTCACCGTCATCTCGCAACGTGTTCCATGCCATCTCACACTATCCCAGCATCCCGGCATCCTCCTTGCTCCCTCCCATCCCTCCCTTCCCTCCCTTCCCTCCCTACCTCTGTTCCACATTCCCTCCGTCCGTCCGTCTCTCCCTCCCTACTTCCCTCCCTGCTTCCTATTCTCCCTGCCTCCTTCTCTCCTTCCCTACTCCTCCGGCCTCCCATTTCCTTCCCTCCCTCCCTACTTATCTCCCTGCCTCCTTCCCACCCTCCCTACTACTCTTTCTGCTTCCTATTCTCCCTGCCTCCTTCTCTGCCTCCCTACTTCTCTCCCTGCCTCCTTCCCTCCCTCCCTGCTTCCTATTATCCGTGCCTCCCTACTCCCTCTGCCTCGTATTTCCCTCTCTCCCTCCCTCCCTTCTCTCCCTGCCTCCTATTCTCCCTACCTCCCTCCCTCCCTACTTCTCTCCCTGCCTCATCCGCTCCGGGCTCCCCCCCCCCCCTTCCCTCCGCCACACCCCCCCTCCCTCAGTCATCCCATCCCCTGGCCCTCCCTCCCCCCTGCCCTCCCCAGGCCCCGGGGTCCTCCTCACAACAGCGCTCGTCCTCCGTCCCCCCTGATGTTTAGCTGGCACTTGGCAAATATCAAATATGCAACAGGAGAGACCCACAGCGGGGCGCCACGGACAAGGTCGGTCCAGACACCAGATCTCATCGCTCGAGAGGGGGAGAGGGGAGGAGGAGAGGGAGGGGGGCAGGGGGAGGCTAGAGATGCAAGGGAAGAGAAGAGAGAGGGAGGACGGGGGAGAGGCAAGGAGGCGAGGAGATAGGGAAAGGAAAGAGAGATGAGGGAGATGGAAAGGGCAAAGGGGACGGAGTGTGAAGGTCGATGGCTTGAGGACGGAGACGGTGACAGGCATGTGGCTAGGGGATTGTGTCTATGTGTGCGAGGAGTTGGAAGAAAATGGGAAAAGAAAGGAAACGGAGAGTGGAAAGAGGAGGAAAGAGACAGCGGAGATAGCCCGGCCACGGAGAACCTTTTACAACTGAATAACTAGCTCTCCGAAGTCTCTGTTTTGAGAGCTGACGACATCCCGCGCCTCATGTACCCACAACACCTCAGCCTTGAGGTGCGGCAGCCATGTTGTTGGAGGAGGTTGTGTCTGACGACGAGTGTGTGCGGAGTTACGAATGAGGAGATTGTGTTTGACGTCCCAGCCGGTGCTTTTTAGTCCTGTAAAAACAGAGATTTATCATAAAGTCTGCCTCGTCGGTTTGTTAGACTGGAGTTATTTCTAAACGAGCAAAATGCCTTCGGACAGTGTAGTAATTAAAAGTAAATAATCTCAGCCGTGCTCTTCCTTTCGCTGCAGACGTTCGCGCCAAAACCCCTCCCGTCGTGGCGGCAAAAACATTGAAATATGGCGGGAAAATAGGAATGATTGACACTCGGAGCCGACCTCAACTTAACCCCCGTCCAGGACCCCGCCGGGTGCTGTACCTTCGCCTGAATAGCTTTTCTTGGGGATCCGCGAATGCTTCGTATATAACTTCTCGACTTGTAAGTGTTCGTTATATAAATACAGGGCTTGTTGATGCCGGACGATAGTCGTAAATGTTGTGCATGGTCGGTGCGTGTTAGCTTTTCGCTCTTGAACGATCGCGGTTAATGTTTTGTGGAGACAGGAAATGTTTAATCCTGGATGTGCATTTTTTTATCTCTTTTTTTTTCTCCCTTAACCAAATGGCGACCGATAGAATCCCGATTCTCATTGAGTCAAAAGCTAGAGTCGCTCTTGAAATGGTAGGCTTACGGCGCCCGGGACAAAGATTCCTCGCTTATTTGGCGCTTAGACCGAGCCAGAAAGAGCGCGGTGACAGCGCGGACGCTCAGCCCGACTCGCTCCAAAGGGTTATTAAGACCCGAGTGTCGCGGCCGCCGTGTCGCTACACCTCGCACGGACATTTTATAATTCATGTCCCGAACGACTAGGGTGTAGACCAGCGACTTGTGGAATGTAATTTAAAGCTGTGAGGCTAGAACGGCGGCCAGAATCTTAAGTTGAACGTGCGCGCCTTCACCTGCCGCGCTCCGAGTGATTGACACTTCAGAACAATGCATATCTAACCAAGGAACCGTGAACGTGCGGACTGCCGGCCGGCCGTCGGAGGTCGAGGCGGAGAGGTAATGCGGCGCGGTCTCCTCTCCTCCTTCTACCCTTTCCCTCTTCCTTACCCTCGCCCCCTTCCTCCTCAGCCTCACCCCTTCTTCTTCTCCTTACCCTTACCCTTACCCTCATATTCATCCCTTTTTCCCTTGCCCTCATCCGTCCCTCCTTGGTCTTACCTCTTCCTCTTCCTCTTCCTCCTCTTCCTCACTCATGCCTCCTCCCCCTCATCCTTCATCCTTGCCCCCTTCCTCACCCCTTCTCCCTTCCCCTTTCCTTCACTCCTTTCTCTCCCCCCTCATCCTTCCTCCTCTCCCTCTTCCTCACTCTTCTTCTTCCCCATCCCTATCGCTTTCTTCCCGCTGATGTTGACACGGGTTACGTTTCCTCCTCCTCCTCCTTTCTTTCCTCTCCTCTTCTTGCTCCTCTTCCTTCCTTTCCTCTCCTCTTCCTTCAGCCTTTCCTTTTCTTCATCCTGTCCTCTCCTCCTCCTTCCTTTCCTCTTCTCCTTTTCTCTCCTCCTTTTCCTTCCTTTCCTCTCTTCCCCTCGCTCTTCTTCCTTCATTTCTTCTCCTCCTTCTCCTCCTCCTTCCTTTTCTCTCCTCTTCCTTCATTTCCTCTCCTCCTCCTTTTTTCTTCTCCTCTTTCTCCTCCTTCTTTCTTTCTTCTCCCACTCTTCCTTACTTTCCTCTCCTCCTCCTTCCTTTCCTCTCCCCCTTCTCCCATCTCCTCCTTCCTCCTCCTCCTCCTCCTCCTCCTCCTCCTCCTCCTCCTCCTCCTCCTCCTCCTTCTTCCTTGAAAGAGCAAGAACTCGGGTCATTCCTGTAAAAGCGAGAGTCCGAAGGGATAACGAGGCCAATTTTTTTTTTTTTTTTTTTTTTTTTTTTTTTGTCTTTTTCTCATCTACTTCTATTTTCTTTTCTTCTTTTTTTTCTTTTTTTTTAAGAGAAGGGATGGTGGTAAACGTGATCATCCGCGAGGAGGAAATGCCAGCGCGGTGATTGTGCGATTCTCCCAAAAAAAGCAATTCAATAAACAAGATTATTCCGCAGCATAAGCTTTAGGTGTGTGAGCGAGGCGGCAAAAAGGGACCGGGGCTTCAGAGGAGTCGAGACAGCTGCTCGTTAGGATTTCGAACCGGCTTCTCTCTCTCTCTCTCTCTCTCTCTCTCTCTCTCTCTCTCTCTCTCTCTCTCTCTCTCTCTCTCTCTCTCTCTCTCTCTCTCTGTCTGTCTCCCTCTGTCTGTCTCCCTCTCTATCTCCCCCTCTCTCTCCCTCTCCCCCCCTCTCTCATTATCTCTCTCTATCTCTCTATCTCTCTCTCCCTCTCTCTCTCTCTCTCTCTCTCTCTCTCTCTCTCTCTCTCTCTCTCTCTCTCTCTCTCTCTCTCTCTCACTCTCTCTCTGTCTGTCTGTCTGTCTGTCTCCCTCCCTCTCTCTCTCTCTCCCTCTGCCTGTCTGTCTGTCTGTCTGTCTCCCTCTCTCTCTCTCTCTCTCTCTCTCGATGAAATGATAAAATCTCTCATTTCGTCTCTCCCGAATTGGAACCTCGAGCCATCGCCTCGTCTGCGTCACGAGCTCGGGGCCCGCATGCTCCAGATTTGAATACATAGATTAGGGGATCGCCAAAGAATGATTTTTAAGAAAGAAAAAATAAATGACAATAAATGAAAAAATAAGAAAAAAAAAACATTTTATTTGCATCTCGAAGCTCCGAAGTTTTTGGTTCGATTTCGGGTTTGTAATGACGTGGAGGAAGGTGCAGGTTCTCTCGTGTGTGTTTAGGGTTGAGAAAAATGGAAAAGCGTAAATCCCTATTTGGGTTTTTGTGGAGACGAAATGATTACCTAAAGTTTATTTTTCTTTTTTATTTTTTTTATTATTTGTTTGCCTTTTTTCCATCACGAATATTGGAAATGTTGTGCTTCATTTCGATTGCAAAGATGCAAGCCCCGTGCGTGTTTTGGGGTTAGACTTGACTTCCTATTTAGAATTTTGTTGAGATTGAATGATTACCCAAAAATATAGTTCAGAATCGAAGTGTAATTGTAACCCGAATATTATAATTTTTTGGTCCATTTCGATTTCGTAGTTTTTGTAAAAATGCGAGCTTCAGGGTTACGTAAGATATTAAAAACGTTTCTATTGAGACTTTTTGTGAGATTAAAGACTTACAAAAAAAAAAAAAAAAAAAAAAAAAAACAGAAACCGATTTGTATTTACATTCCAAATATTATTTTTTTTTTTCGTTTCTATTCAATTTCGTATCTTTTTTGTAAAAAAAAAAAAAAAAAAATGCAAGCCCGTGGCATTAAGGGTTCCGTAAGATATTAAAACGTGATGCTTCTTGGGATTTTTTTCTTCAGATTAAGATATTACAAAAAGAAAATAGAAAAAAAAGGGATTGTATTTGCATTCCCAATATCTTTTAAAAAAATACGGTTCACTTCGATTTCGTATCTCTGACAAGACGCTGGCCTGTGTGTGTTTAGAGAAGGGATGGTGAAGGAGGAGAAAGAAAAAGAAAAAGAAGAGAGGGAGGAGGAGGAGGAGAAAGAAGAAGAAGAAAAAGAAGAGGAAGAGGAGGAGAAGGAGAAAGAAGAAGAAGAAAAAGAAGAGGAAGAGGAGGAGAAGGAGAAAGAAGAAGAAAAAGAAGAGGAGGAGGAGGAGAAAGAAGAAGAAGAAAAAGAAGAGGAAGAGGAGGAGAAGGAGAAAGAAGAAGAAGAAAAAGAAGAGGAAGAGGAGGAGAAGGAGAAAGAAGAAGAAGAAATAGAAGAGAAGGAGGAAGAGAAGGAGAAAGAAGAAGAAGAAAAAAATAGGAAGAAGAGGAGAAGGAGAAAGAAGAAGAAGAAGAAGAAGAAGAGAAGGCGCAAATTCCTCTCTGGTCTTCTTGTCGAGACTCGTGTCAAGATTTCGCCTCCCAGCAGAATATCTTTTCTTCGAAGGACGTGTTTCATTGACATCAGATCTGGCGCCTTTTTTTATTATTATTATTGATAAAAAAAAAAGGAAGATCAACAGTTCGTCTGCTTATTTACATGTCGGGTAAATATTTGGAAATATGTTTGTGTACATAGTCGAGCGAAGCGATTGATTTTTTATTTTCATTTTTTTATTTTTCTTTTTTTATTTACTTTAGTTGAATATCAAATGCAAAAACAAATTAATGACCGTGTGATTACAGGATTTAATGAAGCCAAAGAAAGTTTTATGGGAACTTGATATTGCATTAGATGAATATGGAATTAAAGTTTAGATATGTGCTGTCATTAGATCGAAGAACAGTTTTGAATATGCGAGTCTATGCGTGTGTGTGTATGTATATAGATAGATATATAAATGTAGATATATAGGTATATTTATATATATATATATGTATATGGTATAAAAACCCACACTGTAAAACTAGATTTAATTGAAAAAGAGAGACTACAGTTTCGGAATCCATAGTATCAACACGGTAGTGTGTTTTCTCCTTTTCATATATGTATATATGTGTGTGTGTGTGTGTGTGTGTGTGTGTGCGTGTGTGTGTATGTGTGTGAGTGTGAGTGTTTATATATATCCATACATACACACTCACACACACACATATACATACATACATACATACATACATATATATATACACATATATATACATACATATATATACATACATATATATATATATATATATATATATATATATATATATATATATATACATAAGCGTGCGTGTGCCCCGTCCGCGTCCAGCAGGAGGGCCCGAGACAGCGCGGCGAGGGCGGCGGGAAACAGGTGATGAAAATCAGTAAATCAGTAAATGTTGATTCTGGCCTGAGAGTGAGAGCGTAAATATTTAGTTAACGATTAACTGGAGTTCAAATATTTAACCGAAATATTCGCTTAAAGATGGTGTGGTTGCGGTGTGTCTGTTTCAGCCATAGATCTTCGCGGGGGAGAGGCGGAGCGCGAGGGATGGCGGGAAGGAAGAAAAGGAGGAGGAGGAGGGGGAGGAGGAGAGAGAGAGAAGAAGAAAAGGAAGATGAGGAGGAGGAGGAGGAGGAGGAGGAGGAGGAGAGAGAAGAAGAAAAGAAAAAGGAAGAGCAGGTGGAGAGAAAAGAAGAAAAGAAAAGGAAGAGGAGGTGGAGAGAAAAGAAGAAAAGAAAAGGAAGAGGAGGTGGAGAAAAAAGAAGAAAGGGAATAGGAGGAGGAAGAAGAAGTAAAGGAAGAGGATGAAGAGGAGAAGGAAGAGGGAAAAAAGGAGGAGGAGGAGGACGAGAAGGAAGATGAAGAGGAGGAGAAAGAATAAAAGGAAGATAAGGAGAAGGAGAAAGAAAAATAAAAAGAAGGGGAAGAGTTAGGAGGAGAAAGAAAAAGAAAAAGAAGAGGAGGAGGAGAAGGAGAAAGAAAAAGAAAAAGAAGGGAAGGAGAAGGAGAAAGAAGAAGAAGAAAAAGAAGAGGAAGAGGAGGAGAAGGAGAAAGAAGAAGAAGAAAAAGAAGAGGAGGAGGAGGAGGAGGAGGAAGAAGAAGAAGAAAAAGAAAAAGAAGAGAAGGAGAAAGACGAAGAAGAAAGAGAAGAGGAAGAGGAGGAGGAGACAAAAAAAATTGCTTGAGAAAATATCAGGTGGTTAACGAATCATAAAATATAGCAATTATGATGTCCAAATTAGAGATATGTGTAATTAGAGCTTGTCTGTATTAATTTTAGACTTCCCTGTTTGTTTGTTCCTTGTTTACTCACTTTCATCATCATTATTTTATATTTATTGTTATTCTTCGTTATGAGATTTTGTGTGTTTTTGTTATTGCTGTCCTTGTTGTTGTTGTTGTTGTTGTTGTTGTAGGATTCAGTGTCTTGTTGTTATTCTTGTAATCTATTTTATGTGATGTTTCTTTTGATATATATCTATATATTTTTATTTGTTATTCTTATATTTTTTGTTTGTTATTATGTGTTTTTGTATTTTATTTCGCTATCATTTATTTCTTTATTTATATTGGTATTGTATTATTCATTGGTATTATTATTGTTATTTATTATATTATTATTATATTATTTTTCAAATTGTTATTTATTTGTTTATTTATATTTATATTTATCATATTTTATTTATCTATTTATTTTTTATTTTTTATTATTATCATTATTAATTTATTTCTTTTTTTTCCTAGTTCGGAATCGAAATCTAGCAGAAAAAATTCCCGTGAATCAGTAGTGAAAAAAAAAATACGGCGTTTTCTTTTCTTTCTTTTTTTTCCTTTTCGTCTTTATTTGGAATAAATGCAGTACAACGGAATGATTCGTATTTTGAGAGAGGAACAAGCAAGAGGGGGTGGGGGTAGGGGGGAGAGGGGGGGGTGGGGGGGGCACGCGCTCGACGAAAACGCGAGAGGGCGAGGGGCGTGTCCGAGCGGGCATGGGCAAACATGATTCGCGGAACAGAAGTCAGGTGGGCGTGACTGCGAATTAATGATCCCGCGAGCCTAAATGTGTCAGTGGGTTTTTTTTTCAGTTTTTTTCTTTTATGAGCTTTATGTTTTCAGTGAGATTCTTCTTCGTCTTCTTGTTCTTCTTTTTCAATCTTCTTTTTCTTTTTCTTCCTGCTCCTTCTCTTCCCCTTCCTCTTTCTCCTTTTTATTTTCCTTATTTTCCTCCTCCTCCTTCTCCTTCTCTTCCTCCTCTCTCTTCTTTCTCTTCCTCCTTCTCTTCTTCCTCCTCCTTCTCCTCTTCTTCTTTCTCTTCCCCCTTTTCCCTTCCAATGTAAATAAAGACCATCGAAAGGGTTGATTTCACACCTCGCCTCGGAAAATGACTCCGTCTTATTCGCACTCCGAAACGGCTCCGTCTTATTCGCACTCCGAAACGGCTCCGTCTTATTCGCACCTTCTGGACATGCGTTCGGCTCCTTCTCGAAGCCAGAAGGAAGCGCCGCGTGGCCGGAGAATGAGCGGACAGCGGCGCGAAGGAGGAAGGAGCAAGGAAGGAACTCTAGACTGGGGACACGTGAAGGATGGATGGGACACGTGGACACAGGACGGGAAAGTTGTATTCATCGGTTGACTTTGCATATGAATGGAACCTTCTAGACGTGTGACGGGAGATGTGTACTCTGTTCTCCCTCCCTCTCCCCCCCCCCTCCCCCTGGCCCCATCCGCCCTCTTGCTATGAAGTCATCCTGGCCGGTGACCTCTTCTAAGGCGTCACCGTGAGCCTCGGAGACGTCGATTGCGTGACGCCCCCGTGCCCGAGTGTCCCCTGCGTGACGTTCGCTGTTCGAAGCTTCATTCCGCTCGTGACGGCGATGTTGTGGCATGTTCCAGATTGATGGTGCGACGTCTTTGGTCGATGTCTCGGACTTCATATGCAAGGCTCCTATATCGGCAAAACGTCTCTCTTTTTCTCATTTGTCGTCACATAGGGCAGGTTTTGAAGTGGTTGTTTGAGTGGCCCCTCACGCGCGGCTTTTTTCGGGCCCCGTCGGCAGTCTTCGGAAGCTTCCCCCCCCCCCCCCCCAAAAAAAAAAAAAAAAAAAAAAACTTTCGCCACGTGATTTCGATTCGTTTACCCTTTCCTGGCAGTTCTTTTCTACCAGCAGCATCTCAAGCTGTTTCTTGTCTGATTTACGTATATTGCTCTTTCCTTTAGTTGTCAAACCTGTCTTTCTCTGGGTTTGTTGTGGCGCTTCCCTCCGCTGCCGGTTTTCCTTCGTC
>NC_061827.1:947089-949589 GCF_019202785.1 Penaeus chinensis | reverse complement strand
CACACACACACACACACACACACACACACACACACACACACCATTCATCCCCCCCCCCCCCCACAAGAGAATCTCACGCACAGAAACCCACCCACTTTATCGCCGTCGCACTCGCATCACATCGAGAGCCAATCACCTTTTTTGCGCTCCGGCCCAGACGCATGAGCACGCCTGACTCGGCCGTCTTTTTCCGCGCGCAGGCCGGCCGCCCGAGACCTGCGCGCCGGGGACGGACGCCGTCTCATGCAGGCCGAGGGGCTGCAGGCCACGAAGCCAAGGGGCCTTCGCGTCGTGTCCGCTTTGTTTGTTTGTTTGTTTGTTTGTTTTTCTCGATTTTTCGTGTTTGTGTGTTTTTGGTCTGTTTTCTTTGTCTTTAAGTTTTGTTGTTTTTTCGTTTTCTTCTCTTTCTCTTTGTCTTTAAGTTTTGTTGTTTTTTCGTTTTCTTCTCTTTCTCCTTGGTCTTTTCGTTTTTTCGTTTTTTGTGTTTTTGGTCTTTTCTTTTTGTCTTTCGTTTTTTCCTTTTCGTTTTGTTGTTGCTGTCTTTTCGTTTTTCTTCTCTTTTTTTCTCTTTGGTCTTTTCGTTTTTCATTTTTTCTCTCTTTTTTTTTTTTCGTCTTTCTTATTTTTATCGTTACGATTGCTGTTGATGTAAATGAGAGAGAGAGGAAAAGCGAGACCTCATACATCTTGCTTCTCCTAAAATTCAATTTCCAGGCATTCGAGTCACAATCTTGTCCCCTTCTCCTTAAATACTAAACCAGTCAGTTAAGCCATAGTTGCTTGTTTAGTAACCTTCGTTGACACTTACTTGGTTGTTAAGGTCGTTCTTTATATATATATATATATATATATATATATATATATATATATATATATGTGTGTGTGTGTGTGTGTGTGTGTGTGTGTGTGTGTGTGTGTGTGTGTGTGTGTGTGTGTGTAGAAAATAGAGAGAGAGAGAGAGAGAGAGAGAGAGAGAGAGAGAGAGAGAGAGAGAGAGAGAGAGAGAGAGAGAGAGAGAGAGAGAAAGAAACAGATACATCAACCATTTAATCCTTCCCCATCAAAGAGGAGAAAAAAAACATGCGACCATCGTGTCAACCGATGCAGGTAGTGAATGAGGGAACGAGGGAATGACGGAGGGCAGAATCGAGTGAATGAGGTAGTGAGGGAGGGAGGGAGGGAGGTAGTGAATGAGGGAGGGAGGGAGAGAACGAGAGAACGAGGGAAGGACGGAGGGCAGAATCGAGTGAATGAGGTAGTGAGGGAGGGAGGGAGGGAGGTAGTGAATGAGGGAGGGAGGGAGAGAACGAGAGAACGAGGGAAGGACGGAGGGCAGAATCGAGTGAATGAGGTAGTGAGGGAGGGAGGGAGGGAGGTAGTGAATGAGGGAGGGAGGGAGAGAACGAGAGAACGAGGGAAGGACGGAGGGCAGAATCGAGTGAATGAGGCAGTGAGGGAGGGAGGGAGGGAGGTAGTGAATGAGGGAGGGAGGGAGAGAACGAGAGAACGAGGGAATGACGGAGGGCAGAATCGAGTGAATGAGGTAGTGAGGGAGGGAGGGAGGGAGGGTAGTGAATGAGGGAGGGAAGGAGGGAGGGAGGGTAGTGAATGAGGGAGGGAAGGAGGGAGGGAGGGAGGGAGGGAGAGAGGAATCCGCGATGATAGTGATCATGTACATTCGTGTTGCTTCCGCGGCGGGCTCCTGGGCTGCCTCCGACGGCCATAATTCAATTTGGGATTAATGTCGCCGGCTCTGCTGATTGAGGCTATTACCCTTATCATTATTATGGTTGGGATGATTAAATTGATGATGAGTATGTTAGTCGCGTTGCCATTATTAAATTTCGGGGTTGTAGGAGTTATTGTTGTAGTTGTTTTCGCTGCTGCTTTTTTTTTTCAATGTTGTGATTTATTTTCAAGTGACGTTGAAATATGTTTGTTGTTTTTTTATTAGCAAATGTAATTTTCGATCTAATATCCTACCCTCGTTGTATTTTTATGGGTCATTGACGTGTACGTTATTTCGTCAACGTTTTCTCAATGTTGTGGTTCATATATCTTTGTTTTTCTTCTTCTTTTAATTCTTCATCTTCAAGTACACGTATCTCAAAACACACGTAGCAGTAAGAGATACAATCTTAATTGAACCGACGCATTTCTGTCTTCTTCTTTTTTTTTTCTTCTTCATCTTCATCTTCTTCTTTTCTCTTCGTTTCTTTTCTTTTTAATGATCGTCACAGACCCGGAAAGTTCTCCCCCGAGGCTCCTCCGACCGGGGGTAATGGGGACATGAAAGCTTACTTAGGAAAAGGATCATGCGATGCCCCGGGGTATCTCGTGGACGGACCGTGGGCAGGACTCGCACCACGGAGGAGGAGTGGGAGGAGGAGGAGGAGGAGGAGGAGGAGGAGGAGGAGGAGGAGGAGAAGAAGAAGAAGAGGAAGGGGAGGAGAAGGAAGAGGAGGAGGAGGGGAGGAGGAGGAGGAGGAGGGGAGGAGGA
>NC_061827.1:939589-942089 GCF_019202785.1 Penaeus chinensis | reverse complement strand
TTCTCCTTCCTCCGTTTCTCTGTCTTCCTTTCCTTCTCCATCTATTCTCTTACTTCTTATTTTTCTCTTTCCTCCGTTTCTCTTTCTTCCTCTCCTTCTCCGTCTATTCCCCTTTTTTTTCTCCTTCCTCCGTTTCTCTTTCTTCCTCTCCTCAATCTGTGTCTCTCACTTCCTTTCCTTCTCCATTTGTTTCTCTTTCTTCTTGTCCCTTTTCTTCCTCCGTTTCTCTCACTTCCTCTCCTGTTCCTTTCTCCGTTTCTATTACTTCCTCCCCTTGTGTATCTGTTTCTCTCCCTTCCTCCCCTTCTCCTTCCTCCGTTTCTCTATCTCCTTGTCCTTCTCCATCTGTTTCTCTCACTTCCTCTCCATCTTTTTTTCCAGCGTTCGGTCTCCTCCTATATCCTCTTCATCTCCTCTTTATCCTTCTTTCTCCACCGTTTCCTCCTTTGCTCTGTATTTATAATTTTATTCTTATTATTATTAATATTATTATTATTATTATTATCACTATTATCACTATTATTATGATCATTATTATTATTGTTATTATTACCATTATTATTACCATTATTATTGTTATCATTGTTATTATTATAATTATTATTATTATTATTATTATTATTATTATTATTATTGCCATTACCATTATTATTGTTATTGTTATTGTTATTTTTCGGTTGGGAGAGGAAATATGTTTGGCCCCGTCGCCCCTAATCCCGCTCGCGGAAGGGAATGCGTCCGTAATCCTCAATAAAATGACAGACTGGAATTCGCTCAGGATGACAGAACGGGGCCGGCGCACAGGTGGACGCTGAATGAATATCGCTATTTTTACAGTCCACCGTCATCGTTAAGGCAGCCGAGTCGACCATATTGGCTATATAAGCGCCGCGAAGCTTTTATTATTACCGCTGCACCCATAGTTGCTAAGTTTAGTTTATGTTCGGATAAAGTAAATTGGTTTAGGCCCGGGGTCGCTGAGGGCGAGGCGGGAATTCAAATGGGAGGGCGGGCCTGAAGAAAATATATTGAGAATTGGTATATATCTTTACATTATTTCTTTTATTTTATTTGCTTATTTGTTGATTTATTTATGTTTGAGTTCAAGAGGTGGGTCATTACAGAATATCAATTCTTCGGGAACAGAAATAGAAATGATTTTCCGGACAAAAATCTAAACCTTATAATTAGTTTTCTTTTTTTATGAGAGATCAAAGTCATAATCAATTCAAAGTCTCTTTAGGAATGCGTAGTATAGCTATGCCGAGGCTATCTATGCCCACGGTGAATACCCTTGGCATCCTGCTTTATGCCAGGGTTATATGAGCCGCACATGAAACTCCGTCGGCCGCTGAATAGGCCAGGCGACATTTCGAGCAATCAAATGTCCTTATAAAGAGTTAATAACCAGCGCTGATAGATCTGGACGTTGTTGGCGCTGTCAGGGATTTTCATCTTTCATTCCTTTCTTTTTAACAACTTGTGGGTTTTATGGCTTTGGCATTCACACCTGCAACGTTGCTTTATGTCGGCGCTTTAGCATCGGTGACGTCACTGAGCACCGATGACGTAATGGAGCACCGGTGACGTCACGGTGCATCGGTGACGTCACTGAGCACCGATGACGTAATGGAGCACCGGTGACGTCACGGTGCATCGATGACGTCACGGTGGTTCTTCTCGATCTCGTAGGAATGTCAGCTTGTTAACGCCTAATCTCTTTAGGAGTGATTCCGAGATTGGTCGACGTGGAAATGGGTTGGGATAATCGCTGGCGGGCTTGGGGCGATTCGAGATTAGGAATCGCTTTAGTAGGGTAAGTAAAAGTTATTTTTTCACGTGAATTTGGTTTAATGGTGTTCGTTATCGTCACATTGAGTTTTCTTAATGTCATTATCCTGAATTATATATTTTTTTTCATATGTCAAACATGACTGCCATTAACAGAAGTACTAGTGATAGGAGTGTTACTACCGATGTTGTTTGGAACAAAATTATTATCATCGTCGTTAAGTCCTCGTATCTTCTGATCTAGAAATACTTAGGGGGCGCGATTAAAGCCATTTGTTTTTCCCGCGCCAATCCGTTATTCCCCGAAGAATTTGGATTTTCCCGCGCAAATCCGATAAATCCGTGGACAAGTGCGACGCGGGATGCGCAAGAACCCCGAGGTGCCGCGCGTGTGGCCCGACCTGACTGCTTAGGTCATTTTCCCTCGCTTAATCTACCGTGAATAAGCCAAATGGGAAACAAAATTTTGGGGCCCTTTTCACTCCTCGGTTCGCTTGTGTTTCGCGCCTTTTGTTCGAAACGAGTCTTCTCTCTCTCTCTCTCGCGACCATCATGGCGGCGGAGTAAGCCACTTACTTCGCGGTCGGGGCGGCTCAGTCTTTCGGAAAAAAAGAAAGAAAGAAAGAAAAAGAAACGACTGGGAGAAAAAATAGAAACGGCAGAAAAGAAGAAAAGAGCGGAGGACAAAACAAGAAAGAAAGTCAAAGAA
>NC_061827.1:929589-937089 GCF_019202785.1 Penaeus chinensis | reverse complement strand
TTTTCCTGCATCCACCCTTCTGAGTCACCCGCCCGCCCGCCCGTCCGCAACAATGGTGGGTGACCGCGGGCTGACCGTAGGCCGCCCGCCGCCCATTCTGTGGGTTCGGGCTCACAAAACGAGGAGGAGTTTCGCCGTTTTAAGCCCATTTCGGAGGTGCCCTTGAACGGTCGGGCGGGGTGAAGGAGGGAGGGGGGAGGAGGGGATAGGGAGGGAAGAGGGAGGAGAGGGAGGGAGGAGGGAGGAGAGGAGAGGGAGGGAGGGGGGGAGAGGAGAGGGAGGGGGGAGGGAGGGAGGAGGGAGGAGGGGAGAGGGAGAAGGTGAAGGAGGGAAGAGGAAGAGGTAGGAGGAGGAGAGGAAGGGAGCTGGTAAGGGAGGACGGGAGGGAGAGGACGAGGGATGGAAGGAGAGAGAGAGGACGAGAGAGGGGAGGAGGGAAGGAGGGAGGGAGGGGAGGAGAGGGAAAAGAGCGAGGGAGGAGAAGGAAGGAAGGAAGGGGGGGAAGGGACGAGGGAGTAGAGTAAGGGGGAGGGGAAGGAGAGGGAGGAGATGATAAGGGGGGAGGAGGGAAGGAAGAGATGGGGAGGAGGAGGAAGGGAAAGGGAAGGAGAGGGAGAGGGAGGGAGGGGAGGAGGGGAAGAGAGGGAGAAGGTGAAGGAGGGAAGGAGGAGGGGAAGTGGGCCAAGGAGAGGGGGGGGGGATAAAGAAGGGATAGAGACTGCGAGAGAGGGTCGGGCGGGGACAGGAAGTAAAGAATAATAGGAGGGAAAGAGAGAGGGAGAAGAAAAAGAGGAGGATGGAAAGAAAAATTGGAAAAGGAAATTGGAAGTATTAAGAAGGGAAAAGAAAAGGAGAGAGTGAATAAAGGTTTTCAAGGCAATAGACAGATGGAATGAGGGAGGGACAGAAGAGAGAGAGAAAGGGAGTAAGAGAGAAAGTAAGTTGAAAGAAAGAAAGAGAAGGAAGAGCGAGAGGAGGATAAGGAGAGAAAAAATAATGGAATTAGGTAGAGAGAGAAAAGGAAGGAGGATTTTAGGATGCTGTATAAGGAGAAAGTGAAAAGAAGGGAAAGAGAGAGAGATAAGGAAGAAATAGATGAAAGGAGTCACGAAGGAAGGAGAGAGATAAAGGAGGGAAGGAAAGGTGACAGAAAGGGAGGGAAGGAGAGGGAGCAGGGAGAAGAAAGAGGAAGAGGAGGAAAGAGGGAGAAGGGAAAAGAGAGGCAAAGTAAAAAGAAAACGAAGGACAGGAAAAGGCGAAGAAGGAGAAGAAGGATAATAATAATAATGATGATAATAATAATGATAATAATAATAATAATAATAATAATAGTAATAACGATAATAATATTAATAATGATAATAATAATAATAATAACAATTATATTAATAATAGAAGGAGAAGCAAGAGAGGAAGAAGAAAAATAAATGAAAGACAGAGAGAAAAAGAAGAGGAGGAGGAGAAGGAGTAGAAGAACGAATAAAAAAAAGAAACAATAAGAGGAGGAGGAGAAGAAGAAGAAAAAAAAAGGAGAAGAAGAAAAAATAGAGAGAGAAAAGCGGATGTGAAAGATACATTCTCGAGGGAATCTGACACGACTGTGTCTCCTCCTCCCTCCTCCTCCTCCTGCTCCTCCTCCTCCTCCTTCTCCTCCTTCTTCTCCTCCTCCCCCTCCTCTTCCTCCTCCTCCTCCTCCTTCTCCTCCTCTTCCTCCTCCTCCTCCTCCTCCTCCTCTTTCTCCTCCTCCTCCTCCTCCTCTTCCCCCTCCTCCTTCTTCTTCTCCTCCTCCTCCTCCTCCTCCTCCTCCTCCTCCTCCTCCTCCTCCTTCTTCTTCTCCTCCTCCGCCTCCTCCTCCTCCTCTTTCTCCTCCTTCTTCTCCTCCTCCCCCTCCTCTTCCTCCTCCTCCTCCTCCTCCTCCTCCTCCTCCTCCTCCTTCGACCATTCTCTCTCTCGAGGCCCCAGGCTTCATTCCCCCGCCCCTCTCTCACGTGGTGAAGGGGATGGGAGGGGAGGAAGAGGATGGTGGGGAGGGAAGAGGGAGGGGGAATGGGAGGGAGGGGTGGGGAGGAGAAGGGGAGGATGGGGAGGGCGAGGGGAGAGAGGGAGGGATGGAGGGAGGGAGGGGTAGGGATGGAGAGAGGGAGGGATAGGGCTAGGGATGGAGAGAGGGAGGGATAGGTATAGGGATGGAGCGAGGGAGGGATAGGGATAGGGTTGGATGGAGGGATGGAGAGAGGGATAGGGATATAGAGAGAAAAGCGGATGTGAAAGATACATTCTCGAGGGAATCTGACACGACTGTGTCTCCTCCTCCCTCCTCCTCCTCCTGCTCCTCCTCCTCCTCCTTCTCCTCCTTCTTCTCCTCCTCCCCCTCCTCTTCCTCCTCCTCCTCCTCCTTCTCCTCCTCCTCCTTCTCCTGACGAGCGCGCCTGACCCTCGGCGCGCTCGTCCCCGGCGCCGTCTCGCGTTGGCCTGGATGAGAGAAAATCCTCGGAAGGGGGAAGCGCATTTCCGTTCGCGGCGGCGGAGGGTCGAGGCTCGCCGGCCGGGCTCTGCGTCTGCTTTTTAGTCGTGTTCTTCGTCTTGCTTTGGCTTATTCTTCGTCTTCTTCGTCTTTCGTTGTCCTCTTGTTAATATTCTTCGTCTTTCTTTGTCCTCTTCCTATTATTATTCGTCTTCTTCGCCTTCTTCGTCTTCTTCGTCTTCTTAGCCTTCTTTGTTTTCTTCTTCACCTTTCTTTGTCTTCTTATTCTTATTCTTATTCGTTTTCTTCCCCTTCTCTTTTTCTTCGTCTTTCTCTTCTTCATCTTCCTCTTCTTCTTCGTCTTTTCTGCTTTCTTCTTCTATCTTTCTCCTTCTCATCTCCCTTGTTTTTTGCTATTCTCTTATGCCCTTTCTTCGTTTCCCTCTTCTGCTTCTCCCTTCCTCTTCTCTCCACCTTTTTCTTCTTTTCTGTCTTATGTTTCTTCTCTTATTCTTCTCCTTCGTCTTCTCGTTTTCTTTGACACTTCTTCCTTATCTTCTTCTCTGTTGTCTCCTTTTCATTATTTTTTCTTTGTTATTTCTCTTCTTGTTTCGTTTGTTTTCTTCCCTCTCCTTTTTTCTTTTCATTCGCACCCTTTTCTTAATATTCTCCACTGTCGTCTCTCTCTCTCTTTTTCCTTTTCCTAATTTTCTTCTTTTCTCCTTCTCTCCTTCCTTCCCTCTTTTCATTTTCTGTCCTTTTCCTTTAACATTCTCCTTTCTCTCCTCCTCCCTTTCTTCTCCTTTTCCTCTTTCTCTCTTTTCTCTTTCTCCTTTTCCTCTTTCTCCCTTTTCTCTTTCTCCTTTCTTCTCTATTTCCTCTTTCTAATTTCTCTCCTTCTCCTTTTCTTCTCATGTTCCCCTTTCTCCCTCTTCTCTGCGGAGGATCTTTAACAAAATTAAAAAATGGGGGAAAGAAAGAAAGAAAGAAATGAAAAAAAAAGGAAGGAATGAAAAAAAAGAAACAAGTAAATAAATTAAAGAACGGAATGAAGAGAGAAAGGGGGAGAAGGAAGGAAGGAAGGAAGGAAGGAAGGAAGGAGGGGGAAAGGAAGAAGGGGAGGGGAGGGGAAAGAAGGAGGGGATATGAAGGGGGGAGGGGAGGGAGGCGGAGGAAGGAAGGAGGGAAGGGAGGAAGGGAGGGGAGAAGAAGGGAAAGGCAAGTGAGAGGGAATAAATAGGGGAAATAACGAAATGAGAAGAACGAATGAAACAGAAGAGAAAGGAAACGGAAGAGGAGACAGGGAATAAAAAGAGGGAAGAAGTGGAGGACGAAAAAAAAAGTATAGGTTTAAGGAAAAAGAAGGAATTGTCGTGTAGGGAGTGAATGGGAGGAGATGAAATAGAAAAAAAAATTGTGTTATGTCAAAGGGTAGAAAACGAGGGAGAATGGAATGGAGAAAAAAAATGTGTCAAGGCGTAGGTTGTGTGTGTGAGAGGAGAGAGAGAGAGAGAGAGAGAGAGAGAGAGAGAGAGAGAGAGAGAGAGAGAGAGAGAGAGAGAGAGAGAGAGAGAGAGAGAGAGAGAGATGGGCGGCCTTATGCTAATAAACTACGCACAGGCAAGTAGACACACATAAACATTCAAAACACATGCGCAAACATTTTTCACGCATACATGCACTCATACAAACACTTAGACACAAATACAGATGCTCTTATAAACACTGAAAGAGAGGGAGGGAGGGAGAGAGAGGGAATGAGAGAGAGAGAGAGAGAAAGAGAGAGAGAGAGAGAGATGAGATATATATATATATATATATATATATATATATATATATATATATAGAGAGAGAGAGAGAGAGAGAGAGAGAGAGAGAGAGAGAGAGAGAGAGAGAGAGATGAGATATATATATATATATATATATATATATATAGAGAGAGAGAGAGAGAGAGAGAGAGAGAGAGAGAGAGAGAGAGAGAGAGAGAGGGAGAGAGGGAATGAGAGAGAGAGAGAGAATGAGAGAGAGAGAGGGAATGAGAGAGAGAGAGCAAATGAGAGAGAGAGAGTGAATGAGAGAGAGAGAGAGAGAGAGAGAGAGAGAGAGAGAGAGAGAGAGAGAGAGAGAGAGAGAGAGAGAGAGAGAGAGAGAGAGAGAGCAAGAGAGAGAGAAGACGCATACCACAAACTCTTTAACCAACATAAACACGTAAAGACAAACCGCATAAACATAACCTACATAAACACACAAAACAGAAACATACAAAACAAAAAACAAAGACAAACCAAAACAAAAAAACAAACGATAAACAAACACACACAAACACGGACACTCGAATCGAGGGAAAAGGGAAGAAAATAAGACCCAATTCTTGGATAACATCAGGTCGATAAGTGTAACGTGCTCGCAGCCAGAATCATCACTGAGTGTCTCCTGTAAGTCCTTCAGCGGGAATTCAATCAAGATGCACACTAGTTATTTCGTCGTTATTTTGGGGGAAGAAGGGCAATGGCTCTCCCCGCGAGCATCGAGGGGGAGGCCTGGACACGGAATTCCTCGACGGCTGATGAGTCTGAAAGAGGGAGTTCCTCGGCCGCAGCTCCAGAGGCGCCCCGAAACGCCTGGTCTGATTATCAACAGGTAAGGAAGGAATGAACCGGTCTAATGATTTCTTAAACTGGATTATGTCTGAGGTGGGAGAGGTATGACACCCGTGTGAGACCACACAAGCGTACGCGCACACGCGCCTTTGCGAATCGATAGCGAGTGGACAACTTTGTGATGTCCCCGCATGTAGAAATACATACAGGTATTTCTGACGAAGATACAATCGAAACCGGTCAAATACATCTCTTGTATTGTGAAAATATTAATTCTCATTCATACCTTTTCTACATTTGTCATACGGTTCATGTCCCCGCATGTTGATATATGTACATACACACACACACACACACACAAACATACACACACACACACACACACACACACACACACACACACACACACACACACACACATATATATATATATATATATATATATATATATATATATATATATATATGTATGTATATATATATATATATATATATAGAGAGAGAGAGAGAGAGAGAGAGAGAGAGAGAGAGAGAGAGAGAGAGAGAGAGAGAGAGCAAGAGAGAGAAAGAGACAGACAGGGACAGAGACAGAAACAGAGAGAGAGAGAGGGAGGGTTGGGAAGGAGATGGGGCTCTGCTTGATAAGATTATTATTGTTATGCAAATGAATGATAATTGGTGTAGAAATTGCTTATGTAAAAGCTATTATAAGAAATTAATATTTCATGTATAACATATAGTTAACTATCAGCCGAGGGCTATCATTATCATTAAGCTTTGCTTGTTCGACGAGCAACAACCCACCTCTGGCGCCTACGAAGTTTAATCAACACCAGGTCCCTGATGCGGAATCCATTTAGTTTGTTTTGATTAGGATAGAATTACAGCGTTTTTCCCCGCGCGTCATGGCGCGAGCCTCGGCTGCTCCGCTCGCTGGCAGGCGCTACGGCTTCGTGAGTCTAATTACTGAGGCTCGCATGAGGCTCGGGCCCCCAGCAGGACGCCTCACGGACGAGGGCCGCGGCATTAGCAAGCACAGAAGGCGCAGGAGTCCTCGCGGCGTGATCTCCGGCGGGGCCCCCGAGTCTCCCGGCGCGCGGAGACGTCTTGGGCGGAGCCGTAAAATCCCCTTCAGCCCACACAATCCGCGATGACATTTGCGGCGCCGACTCGCGAATGGCCGGCCGGGAGGAGCTCTCGCGGGGATGACTTTTTAAAAAGCGAAAGTCATTAAAGGCGAGACGGGAGGGAGAGAGACAGCGAGAGAAAGAGAGAGAGAGAGGAAAAAAAAACTGGCGCGCGGCTCCACAAAGTCTTCCGCGGGCCATAGATGTCTATGCGGGATCGCCAGCGCCCTCGGTAGCCACAACCAAACACCCCGTGGTCTAATTTTATGGTTAAATGACCCCTTTTCTCTGCTCATTTAGCTCCAGCGCCTTGGGATCAATGGGCGCTGGGACCGATGTGAGCGTTGCGAGATTTGATTGCGTGAGCGCGGCATTCTGAGCGAGAGTAATTACCTCTCTGTCTCTTTCTCTCTTTCTTTCTCGCTCTCTCTCTTCCTCTTCCTCTTCAGGCCCATCTGTTCCTCTTCCTCACCTTTTCACTCTACTCCATCTCCTTCTCTCTCTTTTTGTTTCTCTCTCTTTCCCTATCCTTCCTTCTTTCACGACGTCTTTATCGCATTCCCCTCTTCCTTCTTCTCCCCTTCTTCCTTTTCCCTTCCTCCTTCTCCTCCCTTTCCCCCTTCTCCTCCATTTTCCTCCCTCCTCCCTTTCCTCCTTCTCCTCCATTTCCTCCTTCTTTTCCCTTTCCTCCTTTTCCTCCCTTCCTCCTTCTCCTCCCTTTCCTCCTTCTCTTCCCTTTCCTCCTTCGCCTCCCTTTTCTCCTTCGTTTCCCTTTTCTCCTTCTCCTTCCTTTCCTCTTTCTCCTCTCTTTGCTACTCGTCCAACCGCTGTATCTTGAAAGAATGAAAAAAGAAAAAAGAAAAACAAAAGAAAAGGATAGAAAAAAACTTGCTCTTATGATTAAAACATTAAGAGATTGTACGAGGGATAATCCCCTCCCCCTCACCCCTCCTCCCTGCCCCCTCCCCTGCCCCCAACCCTAACCCCACCTTACCCTACCCAACCCCTGACCACCTGAATAAAAAAATGTATTCCTTGCAGTTGCTGAAATGATAGAAATCCCTTTCTTCTGTTGCATTTTCCGGCTACCTGCGCTGGTCAGAAGATGGGGGGGAGGAGGGAGGGAGGGAGGGAAGGAGGGAAAGGGGGGAGGGGATGGGAGAAGCCGTTTCGATAATTAACAATAAATTCAGGAGAGAATGCGTCACGTGCGGTGATTTCGACGCTGGAGGAAATAGCTATCCCACCGCTATTAAAGTTCATATGATGGATTCTAGTGTTCATAAGTGTGTTGGGTTTCTCTCCTCTA
>NC_061827.1:909283-911783 GCF_019202785.1 Penaeus chinensis | reverse complement strand
TGCATATATATATTTGTATATATATATATATATATATATATATATGTGTGTGTGTGTGTGTGTGTGTGTGTGTGTGTACATATATATAAATGTATGTATCCATGTGCACACATACAGAGAGAAAGAGAGCAAACAACCAACAATATAGAACCAAAACTGCTGAGGACATCCCACGGGGAAAATGCACCGAACCCAAAGTGTCGCGATATCTGGCATTCTAACCCGTAGAGTTGCCGACATTCACCAGACCGCAACATAATAACCCCAATCATGACTAACAAGATTATTTAATTAAATCTATTAATAATCTGGTTTATTCCATGTACTTCCTCTGGTCATCTACGGATTTCTGCGAGTTGTAGACAGTGAGAATTTAGATTAATGTCTCAGTAAAATTATTATCGTTATTATCAGTGTTATTATTATCAAATCTATTTTTATTATTAAGATTATGAACATTGTTATTGTTATTGATATATTTATTACAACAGTTATTATTATTAATGATAATAGTATTAGTATTATTAGTATTAATATTCTTATTTCTAACATTATTATTATTATTATTATTTAATTTATTGTTGTTATTATCATCATCATTATTATTATCATTATTATTATTATTATCATTATTATTATCATTATTATTATCATTATTATTATCATTATTATTATCATTATTATTATTATTATCATTATTATTATCATTATTATTATTATCATTATTATTATTATCATTATTATTATTATTATTATTATTGTTATTATTATTATTATCACTATTATTATTATCATTATTATTATTGTTGTTGTTGTCATTACTATTATTATATTTACCCTTAATATTTTCTTATCTATCATTATAATTATTATAATTATTATTTTGATTTTATTATTATTGCCATTATCATTACTAGTAACACTATTGCTATCATTATTATTATTGATAGCAATAATAATAATAATGTTATTATCATGACTAACATTATCATAATTATCATTATCATTCTGGTTATCATTGTTGTTATTATTATCATTGTTATTACTGCTATATGATTAACATAACTATTATCCTGATTATGCTAATGAATTTTATAATCAATATTACTATTATTTTCACCCTTCTTTTTATTCGTAATAAGAATAAGGATAATTGTAATCTAAGAGAATAATAATGACAATAATAATAACAACAATATTGATAATAATATTAATAATAATATTAATAATAACAATAGCAATAATAAAAAAAAACATAGTAATAATAAATATAGCAATTATAATATTATCAACTATATATCATTATCATTGTTATTCTATTATCATTTGTAGTAGTAGAAGTATCATTATTATTATTATTACTATAATATTACTATTATTATCATCATCTTTATTGCTATCGCTATCATTAGGCTCTGATACGGCACGCAAAATATCATTATTATCATTATCATTACTTTTATCAGTATCATAACTATTTTTAGGATTATCATCTTTATTATCATTATTGTTATATTTTTATGATCATCAATATTATTACTGTTATTATAATATCACAATTATAATAAGGATAATGATAATTATAATAATAATTGTTATTATCATTATTATTATTATTATTATTATTATTATTATTATTATCATTATTATTAATATTGTTATTATTATTATTATCATTATTATTAATATTGTTATTATTATTATTATAATAATAATAATGATAATGATACTTACAGTTATCAAAACCACTGTCATCATCATTATTATGATCATATGATTACTATTATCGTCCTTATTATTGTATAAAAGGTATGAATGAGAATGAATATTTTCAAAATACAAGAGATGTATTTGATCGGTTTCGACTTTGTCTTTCTGACGAAGACAAAGTCGAAACCGGTCAAATACATCTCTTGTATTGTGAAGATATTCATTCTCATTCATAACTTTTATACATTTGTCAACATGAACGCGGTTCGTCCTTATTATTATCATTATGTTATTATTTCTACAAATATTATCATTATCATTATTATCATTATTATTGTTATTATTTTTTATCATTATTAGTATTATTGGTATTATTATTATTATCATTATTATTATTATCATTATTATCATTATCATTATTATTATTATTATTATTATTATTATTATTATTATTATTATTATTATTATTATTACCATCTTTATTATTATTATCATTATTACTATAATTATTAGTATTATCATTATTATTATCACTATTACTATTATCAAAAGTACCAGTATGATTATACTAATAATGATAAGGATAACAATGATAATGTTAAATAATGATAGCGATATTGATAATGATAATAATGATAACGATAATAACAAAATAATAATAATGATAATAATAGCATTAATGTTAATGACCACAGAAATAATAATAATAGTAATGATAATGATAGTAGTAAGAGAATAGGAATGATAAAAGCAAATATAATGACAATATCAGGAATTATTATTAATGACA
>NC_061827.1:894283-896783 GCF_019202785.1 Penaeus chinensis | reverse complement strand
TAGGAAAAGGGAGAAGAGGCAGTGAAGAGTGTATGAGATGTCCAGTGTTAGTAATACAAGCAAACATAATAATCATATTCATAAACTTTTCGATAGTTATGATCGTCTAGTCTAGAATATCACCAATAAAACGCCGTCAAGTGTTTTATTAACCTTTAAACAGTAAACACGCACTATTAATATTTAGGTTAGAGAATGTTGTTACGTTTTCAGGTAATTGGTAATGATATTCATATTATTTTCTCGTAATAATATAGGTAATAATTTGGGTTCTAAATTTATGAAATAACGCATATTTTACGAGCATTACATCTTATTCTGTTATCTATATACATGAAATTCCTACAAAACAACCACGAGTGGGCAATCAGAGCCAGCGTAGCGTTTGTCCTTCAGTCCGTCCAACCGAGTGGCCTGTTTCTGCCTTCCTGCATAGCTGCCGACCTGAGTGACCTTTGACCTCCGGCCTCGAGAGGGAGACGTTATCTCCTTGGAGAACACTCGTGAACCGCCAAACACGAGCAAGTGTCTGCAAACACCTGTTAACTTTTCCCGAAGCCGATGAAGGTTTCCTCTGGTCTCGATCCTGGGCCGGAGGCGCTGCCGATGATGCCGTAGAGATCGTGAGGAAATTCCAGGAAATCGGGCCCTTTATCCACCCAACTCAGGCTCCCCTTTATTGTAAATTTCAGAGAAAACGAAAGTGTCATTTGTTCAGAGAAAACGTATAAAACAACGGATCCTAAAAAAATCAAAAGGTCAACTTTGCCTCAAAGTTCATATGAAACAAGCGTTACTAAATCTTCATATGGCATATGTAATTCTATATTTTTTCTTCTATTACCTTTTTTATTCGTTTGTAATATTTTTTTTCTTATTCTATTATCATAATTATAAACATTTTAGTCATGTTATATCATCTTTATTTCTGACATTACATATTCTTTTTAATGAATGCAGCATATTTTGTAATAATTAGAATGTGTGTGCATTGTCATAATAGTAATGAAATAAGAAAAAAGAAATTATCTAAGATTTTGTTTCTATGTGCATCGGTGACTGAATGGGTGCAAGGTCTTGTTTCCCAGTTTAAGACCATGCTCGATTTTCAGAATAGTTTTCTTTTTCATTATTATGTTTATAGAACGTAAAATCCCTGAAATTTTCTGTGGTAAAACTATCATTACTCGAAAAGTTTTAGCACACACACGCGCGCACACACACACGCACGCACGCACGCACGCACGCACGCACGCACGCACGTACGCACACACACACACACACACACAGACACACACACACACACACACACACACACACACACACACACACACACACACACACACACACACACACACACACACACACACACACAGACACACACACACACACACACACACACACACACACACACACACACACACACACACACACACACACACACACACACACGAATAAAATGTAAAATCCCTGAAATTTCATGGATATGTTAATTTTATGTGTATGATAATTTATGTTTATGCTAATCATAATCGAAGTGTATGTTAATCATCTACTCTCTCGATTATAAGAAAACAATAAATGAACAAATGACACGGGGAAAAACTATAAGAATAGATAAATAAATAAGCATAAATTTGAAGAAACAGTTTATAGCAGACAAAATACAATGACTGCCATTTGTTATTAATTTCTACGTTTTCTTTCACTGGCGATTAACAAAAGTGGAGAAAATATGCAAGTAAAGAAAAGGAGAGAGAGAAAACACGAGATAATGCTGAATCCGGTTAATTGGAAAACAGTACAACAGTCTTTCAAGTTAATTTACGTACACATTTCCGACTGCACTGAAATCTAATTTCTTTTTTCACTAAATGATTGCTTTGCATTTATTATACTGACTTTGTTGTATCCTGCCATGATGTTACAAGAACCGAGTTTGACTGAGAACAAAATACTGGCTCCGTTTTTTTTTCTTAACAAAGGATATGTATAAGTTACTCCTTTAATATAAAATGAAGGTGCAAGTAACCGATCACCTTTTTAAATATCTAGACCATGACACCCCTTTTAAGATCCATAATACCTGACAATGACAACTTATGACAGTGCAGGTGTCCTGGATAAAATAAAGACATGCCCAAATGGGAAAATGCGCGTCCTCATATCATTAACAAAACAGGACTGCAACTCTGGGAAACAAACATTAGCCAATAATAAAGGTTTAGGAAAGACCACAATGCGGAGAACATGTTCAAGAAAGGGAAGGGATCGAAGTCACTGCAAACGTAAGCAAATGTATTTATTCCCTTCCTGGTTTGAGGATATCGAGGAGTCTGTATCCTTCCCTCTCGCCTGTGTCATACGCCCCGTCGACCGTGCCGTAGCGGGTGCTGTGTGTGTGCTCTCCAGCCCACATCACGACCTGGAACGTAGTCATTTTTAGTGCCCTTTTATCATTATGCTTTAGTTCCGTCGTTTCATTGCGAATGGGGGTTGG